>NC_053430.1:78636215-78668956 GCF_007990345.1 Gossypium hirsutum | reverse complement strand
AGCTCTGTGCAGAGAGATATCCCAGTCGTAATGGGAAAAGGTCAGTGTAGTCGACACCTGTAACATGGGAGACTTTGACTAATAAACTGTACTAATTGGCCAGACCAAAAATTCTAGAAAAAAATCCATAGGTGGGGACATGAGTCTAGTTTCAGGGAAAAATCACAAAACTGTTTTTGAGTTGTGAAACTCAAGATATGATTTTTGAAGCGACTAGTACTCAGACTGGGCAGTGTCTGGAAAAATTTTTCAAAGTTTGTTAACATCTCGTGTCCGACTCCGGTGTCGGTCTCGGGTTCGGGGTGTTACAAGTGCATCCCAACACCGTGAAGGAGAATGATGGATGTGGCGGTTGAGAGCATGTAAGTCATTCTCCTCCTTGAACTCCTTCGTATATAAGCCCAGTACAGTACTGAATTTTGGGACGCTTTACTGGTGGACTAATCCACCGAGGCAAAATTGGACCATGCCGGGATCATCGTAGTTCGTCATTACGGTCTGAAGATGAAATGTTGAGCATAGTTCCATCGTGAGTTCGAGATATGTTGGCTTGATGATCCCAAAGAAAAGCTCCCAAGGGTCGGTGGTGAGGAGGGCCTGAATCACATCAGCCAACTGAACTGTTCTACAGCAGCCTAGTCGATGCAGCAGCCTGCAATTAAAGGTCAGGCCCGGAGTATTTGGAAACATTCTTCTTGGGCTCGATGGGGAATCACAGGAAAGGGTGGCGAACTTCCGTGGTAGGACCCGAGAAAGATGACGCTCCCTTCCTTTTCTTTGAAATAGGTACAACGGCCTTTTTACCATGTGAAGATGACATTGTATACCTGCAATATATATAAAAAAATAGTAGGTACATGAATTTGAAAAGGAAAAAAAACCCATGAATTTGAACTAACAATTTCAGCCAAAACTACTAATACTAACCAAACTCAACCAAAATAATCAATTTGATAGCATAATTTATTGACATTAGGATGGTTATAGCATAAGAATGAACATAGTAATGGCATGGGTATGACAATAGAATGAGGCTTTCCTAACAACTCGATTCAACATGAAATGTATGACAAATAATCTAATAATGCAAATTAAGTGATAATAATAAGCAAAATGGAAATAGTTATGAGAAAAATAAAGATTATTTTGATAATAAACATTAAAAATAAGTGAAATAGAAGTGAAAAGAGTAAACAAACGCTAAGGGAGAGAGATTGGGTGTCAAAAATAGAGTTGGAAGTGGCGCATGGGCATGGCAGGGAGGCCGTGTGGACTTGCACCGGCTAGGGTTTGGGTTTTTGGGTGAAGAAGACAATGAATAGTGCAACCTATTTATAGATTTTGGGGCACACGGCCATGGAACACGCCCGTGTTCCCCAATTTTTACCCGTGTGATTCGTGAATTTTAAATTTGGGCGCGTTTGACAATTTGCCCACGCCTGTGTTCCCTGGGCGTGTGGGTGCACAAAGCTATGTCGCACAGTTGTGTTTGTCTTTGTTCGCTTCTTCCACACCCGTATATGTAGGCCCACGCTCATGTGAATTTAACAAGTTCGACTATGGGTACTTAGCACCGGCGTGCCGTACGCTCGCGTTAATTTGACAGGTTCAGCCACGGTTTCCAGGCACGGGCGTGTCACACGACCGTGTTGCTTTGGCAGGTTCGCCCACGGCCATGTTGCACGGTCGTGGTGATTTATCGTAGCCCGTGTTAGGGAAATTTTTGCCCTATTTCCACACGGCCTAAGGCACGCCTGTGTGCTAGGCCGTGCCTGTATGGGAAACCTGTATTCAAGAGCTCTGTTAGTAAGTTAGGTGTTTAAACACTAAAATTTAAAGAAGTTGATACAGTTAGTGCTCGGGTTGCCTTCTGAGAAGCACTTATTTATAGTCTAAGCTCGACTTACCTCTCCATTGAATGGTCATGGTGGTTTGAGGAGTTTATACTCCTCATTCCTGCTGTGAATCTCATCAAAATAAGATTTTAGGTGAGTATTGTTTACCTTAAAAGTGCTAAACTTGAGTGACTTACCTCGACTGTATCGAATGGGAAAATGCTAAGTACCGTAAGAGGGATTTCTTTATTCGGTTTGGTAGTGAAAATATGAGGATCTGCGGCATCTAATAAAACTTTATATCCAACCTTAAGTTGATTTGGAAAGGCATTGAGCTCGACCTAGCGTAGTTTTGGTTTATCGTGTGTTCTCGGTTTATGCGTCTGCCATTCATCTAGCTCCTCGATTTGTAGCCTTCGTTCTTCATGAATAGGTCCTCTACTATTGCTTGAGAATGGCTCATGTACTTTCTTCAGACTCATTTCCTGCAAAGTAGGTTGCACCATATTGTTAGTTTTAGTAGAATGGTTTAGTCGATCACCTTCAATTTCTGATGTGTTGCCAGAATTGCGAGCTTAAAGGGTGATTGTTTTGTCTCCCACACGCAGTGTGAGCTCACTTGTGCCAACATCAATAATCATTTTAGCAGTTGCTAAAAAGGGCCTTCCTAAAATCAAAGGAGTGTTGCTTTCCTCTTCTATGTCTATGGAGTCAACGAGAAATATATATTTATCGATTTTAACTAGCACATCTTCAATAATATCCCTAGGAAATATTATAGTTTTATCTGCTAATTGAATGCTCATCCTAGTCTGTTTGGGCTTCCCAAGACCTAATTGTTTGAACATTTTGTAAGGCATGATGTTAATACTAGCCTCTAAATCAGCTAAAGCATTATTAACATCTAAACT
The DNA here is from genome assembly GCF_007990345.1 of Gossypium hirsutum. Taxonomy (NCBI): domain Eukaryota; kingdom Viridiplantae; phylum Streptophyta; class Magnoliopsida; order Malvales; family Malvaceae; genus Gossypium; species Gossypium hirsutum. The sequence goes on along the minus strand of NC_053430.1, from coordinate 78,666,210 downwards.
ACCAATTAAGCAAGGAATTGTAAAACTCCTTGGATCTTTTAATTTATTGGGTAGCTTATTCTACAGAATAGCTGAGCAAACTGCGTTTAGCTCCACATGCGATGCCTCGTCCAACTTTCGCTTATTTGCTAAAAGCTCCTTTAAAATTTTCATTGCGTTTGGCATCTGCGATAGAGCTTCAATAAACGGTAAGTTAATATGTAATTTTTTTAAGATTTTAAGGAATTTACCAAATTGTTCATCTGAGCGGTCTTTCCTTGTAGCATTAGGGTATGGCACACGAAGTTTGTATTCTGTACTTACCAGTTTCTGCTCATTGTGGTCTACCTCACTTTTACCTTTGCTTATCTCAGTTTCTTGCCTTGGTTCTGGCTCAGGCTCAACGAATCCTTCTTCATCTTGAACATTGATTGCGTTGAGCTGTTCCCTTGGGTTGGGTTCAGTATTACTTGGCAAGCTACCTTGTGGTCGTTCGGAGATTAGTTTGGACAGCTGGCCTATCTGAGTTTCGAGCCCTTGGAGCGACGCTTGTTGATTTTTAAGTGTTGTCTCAGTGTTCTAGAAACGAGTTTCTGACACCAAAATAAATTTAGATAACATCTCTTCAAGGTTTGGTTTCTTTTCCTGTTGATAGGGTGGTTGTTGAAAACTCAGAGGATGTTGTGGCCTTTGATTTCCTTGACCGCCCCACGAGAAATTGGGATGGTTCCTCCAACCTGCATTATAAGTGTTACAATATGGGTTATTTTGGGATTTGGAGTTATTGTTACCCATTTATTGGACTTGTTCCTCCTCGCTGCTAGGGTTGAAGGGGTGATATTCTGTGCATGCTCCTCTTCCATTGGAATCGCACCTCATCAATGGATGTACCTGCGAAGAACCAAGTAAACCATCAATCTTTTTATTTAGAAGTTCTACCTGGTTTGACAGCATAATAACTGAATCGACGTTATAAACGCCTGCTGTTTTTGTTGGCTTGGTCCTCATGACTTGCCACTGATAGTTATTTAGTGACATCTCTTCAATAAATTCATAAGCCTCTTCAGGTGTTTCGTTATTGATAGTTCCTCCAGCTGTTGCATCAATCATCTGCCTTATCGAGGGGTTCACACCATTGTAGAATGTTTGAACTTGCAACCATAGAGGTAATCCATGGTGAGGACACCTACGTAGTAGGTCCTTGTATCTCTCCCATGCATCGTAAAGAGTTTTTAAGTCCATCTGCACAAATGAAGAGATATCATTATGTAATTTGACTGTTTTAGCCGGCGAAAATTATTTTAATAAAAATTTTTCAGTCATTTGTTCCCAAGTAGTAATTTTCCCTCGTGGTAACGAGTTCAACCACTGTTTAGCTTTGTTTTTTAATGAAAAAGGGCATAACCGAAAACGAATGGCATCGTCAGAAACACCATTAATTTTAAATGTATCACAGAATTCTAGGAAATTTGCCAAGTGAGTGTTCGGATCCTTATCCTGCAAACCATCAAACTGAAAAAATTGCTGTATCATTTGAATAGTGTTAGGTTTTAGTTCAAAATTATTCGCAGCAATAGTAGGCCTAACTATACTTGACTCAGTTCCTGTTAAAGTAGGTTTAGCATAATCATACATAGTACGCAGAGCTGGATTCTGATTTGCTATTTCAGCGAGTATCGCAGGAGGTAGCTGATTGTCTTGGTTTTTAGCCATCTTCTCAGTTGGGGTTTAAATATCGTCCTCTTGCTCGTTCTCTATGTATCTTAAGCTTCGCCTTATTTCTCTTTGGTTTCTGCGAACTGTGCGATCGATTTCTTTGTCAAAAAGTAGTGGTCCTGACGGGTTTCTTCTAGTTATAAACTATAAAAACCTGCCAAGAGAAAGAAAAAGTAAATTAATAAATATTATAATAAAAGTAGCTTGCAAGAAAAATAAATGGCTAAAGTAATAAAAATTGAGTTTCCTAATATCTTACTTCCCCGGCAACGACGCCAAAATCTTGATCGTGATATTCGTATGATAAGTTTTATAAATTTATAATGAATCGTTTTTGAAACTAACTATTATCACGATGAAGGCAAGTGTATCTATCGAACAGTAGTATAGCTCTAGCAAGACCGGATTGTCGAACCCAAAGGAACTAAAAGTACTAGTAATGACTGTCTTTTTATTATCTGGCCTAAGAATAATGGGTTTGTTTTAACTAACTAATTAACTAAACTAAGAAATCACAGAAAATAGAATTAGGGAATGACTTTTGGAAAACTCGATTGATTGAGACAATACCTAAGGAAAAATCCACCTAGACTTCACTTGTTATTTGACTCTGAATCAGACAATTTATTCATTTGACTTGATCCGTAGAAATCGCTAAGTTATATTATTATCCCTCTCGAGACTAACAACGTCTAACCCTAAGTTGAATAATTGAAATCTCTTTCTAATTAACTCCCTAGGGTTGCATTAACTCGATCTATGGATCCCCTTATTAGGTTTCACCTTAATCTGGCAAAATCTTGTCACCCTATCTCTAGGGTGCAACCAACTCCGCTTAATTATGACAAATGTACTCTTAGACAGGGTCTATTCCTCCTCTGAATAAGAGCTTATCCTGAATCAATATCCTAGAATATCAAGACAAGAATTAAGAACACATAATTAAGAACAAGCTAAATATTTATCATACAATTCAAAAAATTAATAACAAGATTTGTCTTAGGTTTCATTCCTCTTAGGTATTTAGGGGATTTAGTTCATAACTAAAACGGAAAACATCTCAGAAGAATAATGAATAAAAAACATAAAGAAAACCCAAAACTCCTGAAGGGAAATTGAGGGGAGATCTTCAGTCTTGATGATGAATCCAGCTTCTGAGATGGATCAATAGACTTTCCTTGAGCAGTTCCCTACCTCCTTCTCCCTGTTTGTGTCCTTTTTCTCCTCATTTAGGGTGTATTTATAGGCTTTGGAATGCCTAAGAACCCTCAAAATTGGAACGCCTAAGAACCCTTAAAATTAGCCTTTTCCGAATTGGACTCAACTTGGGCTCGGCAGGGACACGCCCGTGTGCTATTACTTCAGGCTGTGCTCGAGCCTGTTAGAATGGCACAGGCGTGTGTTCTACCCGTGTGAGTCGTGCTTCGATTCTGCCAAATTGACATGGCCGTGTGGTCTGCTCGTGTGAGGAAGTCCAGGCCGTATTGATTTCATAATTTGGCCCATTTTCTCCATTTTTGGCCCGTTTCTCATTCCTTTCGCTCTCCTATTCTCGGCTAAGTATAAAACATGAAAGTAAGACATTAGGAGCATCGAATTCTCCAATTCTAAGGAAAAAATCATCCATAAAATGTGTTAAGCATAGGGTAAAAATATGTATAAATTATGGTTTATCAGTTGGCTGAATATTATTCTTCTATAGTATTGGTAAATCGTTTCGGTCTACAAGTGTTCTGAAAAATCAGTAAGTGTTCTGTTAAGTGATCTAACAAATCCGTTTCTTTTGTCTTCTTCTAAAAACTGAATACTCCTTCTCTTAGTATTCTGTGATTGTTGAATGGTGACTCCTTCCCCTTAACGTGTGTTTGTTTTTTTAGGCATTTTCGAGGAGTGAAAGTGCAGAGATTCTCTAGCTACCGAAACCCTATCACCCACTAATCAACTAAGGAAATTTCGGTACCCTGCCTTTTGGGCATAGGTCGGATGGCCCTAATTTTTTGTAAGGTTATTATTCATGAGTTTAAGCCTCAACTATAATCGATTCCACCTATTAAGATCTTTTGTTATTGCAGTTTCTCAATAAAAAAGGTCTGATCGATTTAAATTACGATCTAAGGGAACAAGTCGTAGTTCGTACAATCGAGGTTTGTAGTATTGTCTATTTGGGTTAAGTGTTTTAAACACTGATAAATGATGGACTGACTGTATGTTGGGACGGTTGTAGGTTGAGCGCTTAAGGATTTTGAAGTGGTTGCGTAAAAAGGTATGCAATCGTACACCAATCTGTTACTAACAAAAGCCAAAAAGGTGTGTATTCACACCCCTCTTTGCTGTGAATCGGCAAAAGCCGAAAAGCCAAAACTTCGACATTTAAGGCCTCACGAGTGTGCGATCGCTTGTGTAGTGAGCCGCGCCCACAAAGCATGGGCGATAGACTATAGAGGCCATCACGGGTGTTCTCGTGGGCTTAGGCCGTTATGGACCACGTTAGGCCGAAATGGGCCATATGGGCTCAATGGGCTTGTGAGCCCCACATAGATTAAATCTAGGTAAGTGATAAATTTTGGACTAGGCTATGTAGGTCACATAGCCGTAACTAAATTTGGGCTAAATGGGCCAAACGAGCGTGTTGGTCCACTTGGGCTGAGTAATGGCCTTGGGCCCATTTACACTGTTATGATTATTTAGGTTATCTGAGTGCTCGAGGCGACCGTAGACCTTCGAAGAGGTTGTGGTCTGAGCCAAAACCCTAAAATAGGAAAAATAACTGTAATACCCCTGTATGGTAAAATGACGATTATGCCCTTATGTTCCGTGACTGATGTGCTTATGATTTACATATATGATTGTGCTGAGTATGACTTTGCATACACGTAATATTTATGATGTGAAATATTGCTTGGGGTTGGGATTTTGATTTGGAGGAAGTATTGTACTGGTGGCTATGCCACAATTACTAATATTGGTGGCTTTGCCACATTTACGGTTTCTGATAGCTATGCTGCATTATTATCACTGGCAACATTGCTGCGATATTGGTGTGCTGGCTGGGTGGGTCAATTTATATCCCCACATGGTGTGTTGGTTGGTACGGGTGGTCTGCTAGCTGGATTTGGGTGGGACGTACTGATACTGTATTGGGCTTAAGCCCACACTGTTACTGTATAGGGCTACTTTACTGATACTGTATAGGGCTAAAGCCTAGACTGTTTTGCACATTCTGATTTTTGTTGTCTGTTAGGGGATTACACACTGAGTTTTCGTAAACTCACCCTTTCTTTTAACTGTACAGGTAATCTTCAGCCTTAGACGGTTTGAAGCCGCGAGGGACTCAGAGGTGGCCACACGATTGCTGATGTTCTACTTTTGACTTTATTTATTTAAATTTCATATTGGGTTTTTGGTTATGTAATAAGATCATTTGTGGTTTTCACTTTTATTTAGGCTTTGATTTCTTACCTTAAACTTCTAGACTAGGAAAAGGTGAGTTTTCAAAATAATTACTGTTTTCTAAAACACGCATTTTAAACTTCATCAGCTTAAAAAGCTTTCACGTTTTCAAATCAATTTAATATAAAATCAATTTAATATAACATTGATGGTTAATAAGGTAAACGTTTTGAAGAGAACTTTCGTTAATTACTAATAAAAGGATTTAAATTCAGTAACGAATTTTTTTTTGGAAAAATCAATTTTCGAAAAACACTCTGATGTGACATGCCAGATTCGACCATAATATCTAGGCTGGGTTTGGGGTGTTACATCATATGAGATTATAGAGCGTATCGTGCCGGTTGCTTATAGACTGTTATTGCCACCTGAGATAGAAAAGATCTACAATGTATTCCATGTTTCAATGCTTCAATGATATCGATTTGATTCCTTACATGTGATAAATTCATCTGAGATTGAGATTAAGTCCGATATGACATATGAGGAAGAACCGATTCGTATTCTGGCTTGCAAGATTAAAGAATTACGAAATAAAAAAATTTCGTTAGTTGAAGTGCTGTGGCATAAACACAGAGTTGAAGAAGCAATGTGGGAGCTAGAAGATGAAATGAAAAAACGTTATCCGAACCTATTCATCGGTAAGATTTTCGGGGATGAAAATCCCTAAGGGGGAGAGTTGTAACAGCCCGAATTAGACCCTAGTCAAGACAGTGGTTTCGGGACCATGAATCGGAGTCAGATAAATATTTAAAAATTATTTTCTGTGTTTATTTTATGTGAATTTATATCTGTGAAATTTTTGTGCTTTAATTTTATCATTTAGGTGCTCGATTAAATAAAAGGACTTAATTGCGTAAAATGAAAATTTGGTGGTTAAATGTGAAAGTACTTAATTGAACTTATCTTTATAATTTTTAGCATTTATTATGCATTATAACCATTTTTAATAAGATGGACGATAATAACCATTGCTTATAATTGTTTAAAATTTTAAATAAAAGGTTAAACATGTAAAATAATAAACATGTTAATAGAATAAAACATATAATAAGTTATCATGCATTTTTTTCTTTCATTATTCATCACTAAATATCAAAACAAGAAAGAAAAAGAAAAAGCTTGGGTTGTTCGACCATGTTTGATCTTGATTAAGGTATGTAACTAGCCCAATTTTTGATAATTTTTACGTTTTTGAGATCGTTGCTAAGTTATCTACAAAATCCATGCTTGAATTTTTGATTTTGGTGAATATTTTAAGTTATGCCATTTTTGAAAACTTGTGATTTTTGTTGTTTGATGATGAAATATGAAAGATATGTTTTGGGTTAACATGTTTTGTATTGGAGTTTTTGATGATTTTGAGTAATTAGGACTAAATTAAAAAAATAATAAATTGAAGGACTAAAATGTAAAATAAATGAAATATATGGATTTGTATGAACACTAGGAATATTCGGCCAACATGGGTGTGTTGAAATTTTGCATATTTTGTGTTTCGTGCAATTTGGACTAAATTGTAAAAAGTGTAAAATGTCAAGGGTAAAATGGTAATTTTCCCATTTATTTGTTTTTGGACTAAATTGAGTGAAAATATGTTTTAATGAGTTTAAGTTGAATATGTTTAGATGAAGAACCAAAGAAATCACATTTAGATCGGGAGAAAACTAAAGTTGTCGATTAGTCGTTTTGCCCCGATTACTGTTGTGTGAGGTAAGTTTATAAGCAAATAGATGTTATTTATTTGATTAAATATGAATTATATATGCTGAAATGTATAATGTGATAAGATATATATGTGAAACCCGAATGTGTATAAGCTCAAAACCTATGTGTACGAGTTCGATTCGACCAAGTTACAACGTCTGAAAGCCCTGTGTGAACCTTAGGAATTACTAGGATACATATGTCATGACATAGGATTCAGATATGTGATGTACGAGTAAGACCATGGCATCGATATATGTGTGCGAGTAAGACCTTATCTGGGACAGGGGCATCGAAATGTGATTACATGTAAGACCACGTCTGGGACATTGGCATTGTATGTTACGTGTGATTATCTGAGTATCCTATTCAAGTCTGAATGGTTCAACGAGAAATGATAAGTTGAGATCGAATGTGTAAAACGAGCTAAGACGATCAGGTATGGGTTGATTATCTATTTGAAAATAAGGTAAGTTGGCTATTGATTTGTGATACAAATTATACAAGTTAATAATGTAAACATATGTGCTCTTGTGTGATATATTAGGCCATATGCTGTGAATATGTATGCGATGTTATATTTTGATTCATGGATATATATATATATATATGAATATAAATGTAGTTGGTTATATTGTGATATTTTGGCTTTGAATTTGAATGTCATTTTGTATATATGTATATGTGTAGATTCGACCATGATAAATTCTATAAGTGAAAGTATATGTTATACAAGAAAATAGTAAGCTTGGATTTAAATGTAATTATGATAATATATTTTGGTATGGTTTAAATGAGTTTATTATGTCTTTAACTTGTTTATTTGCTTATGACTTAATAAGCTATGATAGCTTATTGTGTGTGTTCATGTTTATCTCTGTTTTATAGATTTTGAAGTTTAGTTACGAGTTCGGGGATCGTTAGTGAAGTTTATCACACTATCTACTATTTTCGGTACTTATAAGTTGAATTTCGAACCCATGGCATGTATAGGCTAGATTTTTTTGAATATGTTAGATTTTGGTATGTATATATATATAAGCCATGCGAAAATGGCTTGTTTATTTTGTTAAGTTCAGTTTCAAGGCTTGATTATTATGCTTATATTTGGATGTACTTGATCATGGTTTATGCTCATTTCGGTAAGTATGTTTTATGACATATATGAATGATGTTTGGTTTTATGTCTTGATGCGAGTAATGATATGAATAACTTACAACTATTTCAATAATAAGCTCGGTATATGGGTTTGATTAGCTTATGTAGTTAGTCTTGTGAGTTGGCTTTATAATGGAGTAGGCGATGAATTTATAGCCAATTGTTTAATGGTTAATTTAATTCAATTGTAATGGTTAATTCGGTTTGTGTTCTATAAATACAGATGAAGGTTATGAGCTATTTATGAAATGAAATTTGTATTCATATAGATGATCAATGCTTGACGAATTATGGCAAATGAAATATAATTTGATTGAGTTATGTTTGTGTTATATGTTTTTGTAATTGATTTGGATTTTTGGAGATAAATGATGGATCGTGCAATGTTTGAGTATAATCGGCTAAACTTAGCTAAATTAAAGGGTATATGTTTATGATATGTCCATATATGAATTTGTTATTTAGGTTGGGTTACAAATAGCAAAGAATGAATAAAATTTTAAAAGACATATTGAAGTTGTTTGAATGACCAAATGTTTGGCTATGATGTTTGGCTATCTATGTTCGGTTTATGATGGCTGGAATAGATATGTTATAACTATTATAAGGAAGTCATATTAAATGACCGAATATATGCATAAGTTGATTTAGTTGTGTATATGAAATATTAGCATAATTTATAACGTGTGTAATTGACATGTTTTGATTGGGTTAAATTGCATGAAATTATAAATGTTAGTTAATTGAGTAATGAATGAATTGATTATTTTGCAAGTGAAATTAGGTCACTTACTTATGATTGTTTGTATTGTAAAATTTTGTTTAGTTAATAGTGAGGTATAGTTTAATTTGACCTAATATGTGCATGTGGGATGGCTTATAAATGAATATATTTATTGTAAGATAATTACACAAAAATAAATGATGACTAATGATATTTTTAAGTGATCAAATGTCATGTTATTTTGTTAGTATGTTCGGGTAAATCAAATATAAAGTATATGCATTATTATATGTTTTATATTAATGAGATTAGTAAAATGATTAACAAATATTATTGACACATTTAATTTATAAAGCATTATTAGTATATGTGTTATAAATGATAAAAACTTATGTTGACCTTTGCTTGGTTAAGTAATGCAAATGTGTGATTAATGTATGTTGAGAATTATATGGTCTTATGAGGAAAGTCTTGTGCCGAATTAAAATGGCTAGGCATATTTGATTTAGTTTGTTTTTTTTTGAGTAGTCGGATTAGGTATGATATGAAACGTCTTTGATATTTGGAAATGATTAAAGATATTATAATGAATTGCACATGAATTAGTAATGCACATGAGTATATTTGATTTATAATGTAGGTTCGATTTGTAATGGTTATGTGATTGGTTTATGTAGACTTAGCTTTCATGGATGAGTGCCTGGTTACTAATTAAGTATAAATTATTATTAAAGAAGTTGATATAATTTTGTGCATGATTTGTAATAAGGGACATGACTGTGATGAATTGTGCTTATGTTTAGTAATGCCTCGTAACCTTAATCCAGCGACGGATTCGGGATAGGGGTGTTCCATTGATGATAAATTTTGAATGGTTGTTGATAGTTAAATAAGTTTTATTAAGTGATTTTTAGTGAAAATGCAAAATAGGGATTAAATTGTGAAGTGTGTAAAGTTAGTGGTTAAAATGTAAAAAAAATGAAAAAATGGGGTGCTAGGGGCACAATAGTAATTCGGCTAGCACCGGTCTATTGTGAATTTATTAATTTGTGATTTTATGAAATAAGGACTAAATTGTGAAAAATGTGAAAAATGTGGGTTAAAATTGCAAATGTGTTTTAAATTATGTTTTGGACTAAATTGAATAAATAGATGATTAAATAAGTCAATTTTGAAAATATTTAGATCAAGAAAGGAGGAATACGAACTTAGATTGGGGAAAGAATAAAGTTACGGAATAGATGACTCGATTCGTCGTTTTAGCATCCGAGGTAAGTTCGTATGTTATATTTTCATTTCAAATGTATTCTATATGCTTTGATATAGTATAAATTGTGAATATGTGACTTCGGACAAGTTTGGGAATGTTTTGACGATGATTCGACAGTAGAAGCCTGGTTGAACCTTAGGAATAGTTTAGGATGTTAGTGACATTTCATTAGGGATACTTTGAGTTTGCTTTGGGCCATGATATAGCACTTCGGGTGCGAGATAAACTGATTTGGCTTCGGGCTATGCATATCGGCTGATTCAGCTTCGGGCCATGATATCAGTATTTTGGGGATAAGTTACCTTGATTTGGCTACGGGCCATAGAATAGGTAGATATTGAGTGAGACCCTTGAATATCCAACTTTTATTTCGAATGGTTCAACGGGTAAATGAAAGACAAGAATGTGTATGAGATTAGTACGAGATGATATAGGTATGAACATAAACCATATTAGCTTTGAATCGAAGAAATGGTGAAGAAAGTATATAGTTTAGTAAATGAGTTATTGAAAGGTTTGTTAGTTGATGTGAATTCTTATACTTATGATCAATGGTTGAATTAACTGTTATGATTAAATTGAATTTATGTCATACGAGCTTACTAAGCTTTATAGCTTATTTCGTTTATTTTTCTATGTTTTATAGTGAATTCAAAGCTAAATCAGATTTGGGGACCGTCGAAGATCGCATCACACTATCCACCTATCTTTTGGTACCTTTGAACTTTGGTAAATTAGGTATATGGCATGTATAAGGACTTTGAGTTATTTTGGTATACGTAGCATGGTTTTGGCCATTTGTGTTGGGTTGTAATTATTAAGTGTTTGGTTTTGTGATAGCCATGTAAGTTGGCTTATTTTGGCAATTATGTGATGTATATATATATGTAATAATGCCTCCTAGTGATATGGTTCATGTTTTCTTGGCAATGAACTGTTGAATGCAACATTCTAGGTAGCTAATGGTTGATGAATTGAGGATTGTACTTGTGGTTATAGGGTAAGAAATATTTTGTTGAAGTGGTGCATATTAATGTTTTGGAAATGTGAAAGGGCATGATTTGAGTGGACCAAATTATGGTATTATAAGTATGTTAGTTATCGATATTGAAATGGTACATTTTAGTCTTGGTTGTGGTTGATTTGGATGTCCATTTATGCTATGATTTGGTGTCATTTTGGGTAATGTAGGTATATGTATATTTGGGAGGCAAAATGACTTGGTAAATAGCTTATTTTTGTCCAAACGGACAGAGACACGAGCGTGTGTCTCAGTCATGTCTGACACACGGTCAAGTACATGGCCATGTGTCCCCTGGTGTTGAAATTGAAATCAAGTCAGTATGGTCCACACAGCCTCACACATGGGCATGTGACTTGGCTGTGTGGCATAAGTCAGTATACCCTACAGGTTTGGCACGGCCTAGCACATGGCCTGGCATATAGGCGTGTGTGACCATTTTTAGGGCACACGGGCTAGCCCCATGGGCGTGTGTGTTGGCCGTGTGACCTAAGTTAGAGAGTTACACGGGGTCAGACACGGGCTGACACATGGCCATGTGCTTCCATTTCAAATGTTTATACGGCCTGTGGCGTGGGTGTGTCTGGCGGCCGTGCCAGACACACGGCCTGGCCACACGGGCATGTGTCCCCTGTTTTGACGAAAATTTTCTAAGTTTCGTAAAAGTTTTATAAGTTATTGGTTGAGTCTCGAACCACTCCCAAAGTATGTTTAAAGCCTCATAGGCTCGTATTAGGGACAAATTGATTGAGATTGAATGACGATTGTATGATTTGATGAAATGTATGTGAAAAGTATATTTAATTATATTATGAGTCCGATAATGCTCCGTAACCCTATTCCGACAATGAATACGGGTGAAGGGTGTTATATTTATTGGTATCAGAGCTACGATTTAGTCGATTCTATGACTAATGTAGCGTATGTAAGAGTCTAGCTATACATGCCATATATAAATTGTGATAGTGTGATGACTCTTTACATTTTAAATGTGTTTTCATATAGTAAGTGGATCCCAATCGAGCTATAGCTAACGAAGTTGAAAGTAATGCACCTGTTCCTACTCAAGAGACAGCGTCGTCTGATTCTAGACCCGTGTCGGGTAGTCAGGGAGGAGATGCTAGAGAAGCCTTCTTCCAAATAATAAACAAGTGGTTCACACAATATATTCAAATGAACTCGACTGCTCAACAACCTCCACCCCCTGTTAATCCCCAACTGATTCTCATAACTCCTCAAGGAGTCGAGCTTTTAAGATTGAATAAGCCTCCAGTTGACAAGATCCGTAAACACAGGGCTGAAGAGTTCAGGGCTAATGTTGATGATGATCCTAAGAAAGCTGAGTTTTGGCTTGAAAATATGATTCGAGTGTTTGATGAGCTTTCTTGCACACCAGCTAAATGTTTAAAGTGTGCTATATCCCTTTTGAGAGACACCGCATATCAGCGGTGGAATACGTTAGTATCCGTGGTGCCAAGGGAGAGAGTCACCTGGAAATTCTTTCAGACTGAGTTTTGAAAGAAATACATCAGTCAACGGTTTTTGGATCAAAAGCATAAAGAGTTTTTAGAACTAAAACAAGGTTGTATGATTGTAACCGGATATGAATGAGTATTTGTAGGATTAAGCAAGTACGTTCGGAAGTATGTTTCTACCAAAGAAATTATGTGCAAGCGGTTTGTTGATGGATTGAATGAAGATATTAAACTTCTGGTTGGGATATTAGATTTAAAAGAATTCGTTGTGTTAGTTGATCGGGCTTGCAAAGCTTAAGACTTTAGTTGAGAAAAGAAGAAAGCTAATTCAGAGGCTAGAGATTCAAGAAAAAGACCAATGAATAAACCATATCATTCTTCGTCAAAGAAATTCTAAGATTAGTATAATCGATCAAATGCATCATTGGGATATCAGAATAGAGATAATGGAAATCAACATGTGAGTCCTAAAGCTCAAGCTACTACTGTCTCGAGTGTTGGCAGTGTGAAAAATAACAAACTTGAGTGTCAATAGTGTGAGAGGAAACATTTTGGAGAGTGTTGGAATAAGAATAATAGATCTTGTTTCAAATGTGGCATGCTAGATCATTTTATTCGAGATTGTCCAGAGTTATCCAAGAAAGATAAATTCCAGAATGCTAGATCAAGCAATACGACTGGGAGAGGTAGACCACCGAGAAATACGGGGAATGTGTGTAGTGTTAGAGGTGTGACTAGGGATTCAGTTGTGAGATCCGAAGCTAGAGCACCAACTAGATCTTATGCTATTTCCGCTTGCGAAGAAATGTAGTCGCCAGATGTGATCACCAGTACATTTTCTCTTTATTACATTAATGTGATTGCTTTAATTGATCCTGGATCGACACATTCATATGTTTGTGAAAATTTAGTGTCTAGTAAGAAATTGCCTGTTAAGTCTACAGAAATTGTAATTGAAGTATTGAACCCTTTAGGAAAGTATGTTCTAGTTGATAAAGTATGCAAGAACTGTCCTTTAATGACTCGGGGTTGCTGTTTTCTGCCCGACTTGATGCTTTTACCATTTGATGAGTTTGATGTGATTCTGGGTATGAATTGGTTGACTCTACATGATGCAGTTGTGAATTGTAGACGAAAGATTATAGAATTGAAGTGTCAAAATAATGAAATTCTTCGGATTGAATCTGATGAGTTGGGTGGATTGCAATAGTAATTTTGTCAATCTCGGCTCAGAGAAATGTGAGAAAATGTTCTGAAGCTTATCTCACATACATCTTAGATACCAAAGAATCTGAAAAGAAGATTGAATCGATGCCTATAGTTTGTGAATATCCAGATGTATTTCCAGAAGAATTGCCGAGGTTGCCGCCGGTCAGAGATGTTGAGTTTGCTATTGAGTTAGTACTGGGAACTTTACCAATATCTTTTGCTCCATATAGAATGGCTTCGATAGAGTTGAAAGAGTTGAAAGCTCAGTTGTAAGAGTTAATAGATAGATGTTTTGCACGACTGAGTTTTTCTCCTAGGGTGCCAGTATGTTTGTAAAGAAGAAAGATGGGTCAATAAGAATGTGTATTAACTATAGATAACTTAACAAGGTTACAATAAAGAACAAGTATCTGTTGCCGAGAATAGACAATTTGTTTGATCAGTTGCAAGGTGCAACAGTGTTTTCAAAGATTGATTTGAGATCTGGTTATTATCAGTTGCGAGTTAAGACTCAGATGTACCGAAAACTGCATTCAGAACGAGGTATGGACATTATGAATTCCTTGTTATGCCTTTTGGATTGACTAATGCTCCTGCCATTTTTATGGATTTGATGAATTGGATATTTAGACCGTATTTAGATATATTTTTTGTTGTGTTCATTCACGACATTTTGATCTATTCACGAGATGAGTCTGAGCATGCCTAGCACTTGAGGATTGTGTTTCAAACATTGAGTGATAAGAAATTATATGCTAAATTTAGCAAATGTGAGTTTTGGCTCCGGGAAGTCGGATTTTTGGGACATATTGTCTTGACGGATGGCATTTAAGTGGATCTGAGTAAGATTTTTACAATTATTGACTGGAAACCATCTAGAAATGTATCCAAGGACAAAAGTTTTCTGGGATTGGCTGGTTACTATCAATGCTTCGTTCAAGGGTTCTCGATGATTGCTACACTGATGACCAGACTGCTACAGGAAGATGTAAAGTTTGAATGGTCTGAGAAATGTCAACAAAGTTTCGTTCAATTGAAAACATTGTTAACTGAGGCACTAGTGTTAGTTCAACCTGAATCGGGTAAAGAATTTGTGATTTACAGTGATGCATTATTGAAATGTTTTGGTTGTGTATTGATGCAAGTGGGAAAAGTTGTAGCTTATGCCTCCAGACAATTGAAACCACATGAGAAGAATTATCCGACGCATGATTTAGAATTGGCCACTATTGTATTTGCATTGAAAATTTGGCATCATCATTTGTACGGTGAAAAATGCCACATCTTTACTGATCATAAAAGCTTAAAATATATTATGACTAAGAAAGATTTGAATTTGTGACAATAGAGATGGCTCGAGTTATTGAAAGATTACGAGTTAGGAATTAATCATCACATGGGAAAAACGAATGTAGACGCAGACGCTTTGAGTAGAAAATCGTTGTTTGTATTGAGAGCAATGAATACACAGTTGACATTATCTGATGATGGTCCGATATTAGCTGAATTAAAGGCTAAACTGGTTTTTCTTCAACAAATTTGCGACTGAGTTACAAGCTAAAAGAGTGCAATGTGAGTCAACTAGTGATTCAGAGTAACAAATCGGATCCAATGACCGTTTGATGTTCTGAGATAGAATTTGCGTATCGAAAAATATTGAGTTGATTTAGAAAATTTTATATGAGGCACATAGTGGTTGTTTATCTGTTCACCCAGGGAGTACTAAAATGTACAATGATTTGAAGAAACTATATTGGTGGTCGGGTATGAAACGAGACATTTCTGAGTTTGTACTAAAGTGTTTGATTTGTCAGCAAGTGAAAGTTGAGCATCAAGTGCCCTCGGGTTTGCTTCAACCTGTGATGACACCAGAGTGGAAATGGTATAGAATGACTATGGATTTCGTATCGGGATTACCCCTGTCTCCGAAGAAGAAAGATGCAATTTGGGTATTTGTTGATCAACTAACGAAATTTGCACATTTCATTCTGGTACGTACTGACTATCCACTTGAATGACTAGCTGAGTTGTATATTGCTGAGATTGTTAGACTGCACAGGGTGCCAATTTTGATTATTTCGAATAGAAATTTGAGATTTACGTCGCGGTTTTGGAAGAAGTTGTAAGAAGCTTTGGGTGCGAAGTTGAATTTTAGTACAGCTTTTCATCCGCAAACCTACAGTCAATCTGAGAGAGTAATTTAGGTTCTTGAATATATGCTCAGATGTTGTGTTTTAGAGTTCAAAGGCAATTGGGAGAAATATTTGCCGCTGGTTGAGTTTGCGTATAATAACAGCTTTCAATCGAGCATAAAGATGGCATCGTACAAAGCTTTATATGGTCGTAAATGCCGAACTCCATTGTATTAGACCAAACTTAACGAGAAACAAATTCATGGGGTTGATTTGGTTAGAGAAACCGAAGAAAAAGTAAAAGTAATTCGCGACTATTTGGAAGTAGCTTCAAATTGTCAGAAATCGTATGCAGATTTGAAAAGAAAAGACATTGAATTTCAGATCGGTGATAAAGTTTTTTTGAAAGTATCTCCATGGAAGAAAATATTTAGATTTGGTCTTAAAGGCAAATTGAGTCCTTGTTTCATTGGGTCGTATGAGATTATTGAAAGAATAGGGCCAGTGGCATATCAACTAGCTTTACCGACTGAGTTAGAGAAAATCCACAATGTGTTTCATGTGTCAATGTTGCGTTAATATAGTTCAGATCCATCACATGTGATTTCCCCGTCAGATATCGAAATTCAACCCGATATGACATACAACAAAGAACCGATCAGAATTCTAGCTCGAGAGATCAAAGAGCTGAGAAATAAACACATAGCTTTAGTAAAGGTCTTATGGTAACGTCATTGTGTTGAAGAGGCTACGTGGAAGCCCGAGGAAGCTATGAGAAAATAGTACCCTAACCTATTCACTGGTAAGATTTTCGGGGACGAAAATCTCTAAGGGGGAGAGTTGTAAAAGCCCGTTTTTAGTCAAATCAAAATAGTGGTTTCAAAACCAAAAATTTTAGGTTGAAATATTTATTTTATTATTGTTTTAAGTTTTAAAGCATGAATTTATGATTGTGTGAAAGTTTCGTTTAGAAATTTTATCGTTTAAATGCTCAATTCGGTAAAAAGGACTAAATCGTGTAAAATGTAAAAGTGGAGTTCTATTAGCTAAAAGTACCTAATAGCTATAGAATCTTAAATTTAAGGTCCTTATGTTGTAAATGGGCCATTATTAAGGTAAGTGGACTTTAATGGACATGAAATGGGTGATATAAATGTTTTATTATTAAGGATAATTTAGTAATTTCTCAAATAAGGTTAATTAAATAAAACAAAACAAAAATCTATTTCATTCTCTTCATCCTTAGCCGAATTTTACAAGCTTGGAAGCCATTGTTAGGGCTTTTCAATCGGCCAAGCTTTCATCGTCATTAAGGTACGATTTTTGTCCCGTTTATGTTTTTGAGATTATTGCAACTAGTACAAGCTAGCCCAGGGACTATTTTGCAAAACTGTAAAAGATTTTGAAAGTTACCATTGATGAATATGTATCAGTTTTGATGATTGATGATAGATTTTGAATGGTTGTTGATAATTAAACAAGTTTTGTTAAGTGATTTTTAGTGAAAATGCAAAATAGGGATTAAATTGTGAAATATGTAAAGTCAGTGTTTAAATGTGAAATAAATGACAAATACGGGTTGCTAGGGGCATAATAGTAATTTGGCTACCATGGGTCTATTGTGAATTTCATTAATTTATGATTTTATGAAATAAGGACTAAATTGTGAAAAATGTGGGGTAAAAATGTAAATGTGTTTTAAAGTATGTTTTGGACTAAATTGAATGAATAGATGATTGGATAAATCAATTTTGAATATATTTAGATCAAGAAAGGAGGAATACAGACTTAGATCGGGGAAAGAATAAAGTTACGGAATAGTTGACTCAATTCACCGTTTTAGCATTCGAGGTAAGTTCGTATGTTATAGTTTCATTTCAAATGTATTTTATATGCTTTGATATAGCATAAGTTGCGAATATGTGACTTTGGACAAGTTTGGGAATGTTTCGACGATGATTCGACAGTGGAAGCCCAGTTGAACCTTAGGAATAGTTTAGAATGTTAGTGACATGTCATTAGGGATACTTTGAGTTGGCTTCGGGCCATGATATAGCACTTGGGTGAGAGATAAACTGATTTTGCTTTGGGCCATGCATATCGACTGATTTGGCTTCTGGCCATGATATCAGTATTTCGGGGAAAGTTACCTTGATTTGGCTACGGGCCATGGTATAGGTATTTATCGAGTGAGATCCTTGAATATCCGACTTCTATTTCGAATGGTTTAGCGGGTAAATGAAAGACGATAATGTGTATGAGATTAGTACGATATGGTACAGGTATGTGCATAAACCATATTAGCTTTGAATCGAAGGAATGGTGAACAAAGTATTTAGTTTAGTGAATGAGTTATTGAAAGGTTTGTTAGTTGATGTGAATTCTTATACTTATGATCAATGGTTGAATTAACTGTTATGATTAAATTGAATTTATGTCTTACGAGCTTACTAAGCTTTATAGCTTATTTCATTTATTTTTCTATGTTTTATAATGAATTCAAAGCTAGCTCAGATTTGGGGGCCGTCGAAGATTGCATCACACTATCCACCTATCTTTTGGCACCTTTGAACTTTGGTTGTGACAGCCCAAAATTGACCCTAGTCGGGAAGTGGTTTCGGGACCACAAAACCGAGTTATGAAAATAATTAATTGTTATATTCTACGTTTATTATGTGTGTACATGCATATGTGGAAGTTTCATTCCCTAATTTCGCCAATTTCATGAGGAATTATTAAATAGGGATCAACATGAGATATGGCAAAATATGATAGGCTAATTTTAAAGGGCTTATTAGTGCATGTCAACACAAAGGTGGACTTGCATGTCAAATTGCCCAATTTCCTTATAGTGGCCGGCCAAGGTGGGTTGATGATGGGCAATATATTTGTGAAATTGATATTGGGTTGTGGGATTTAATGAATAAAAGAAAAGAATAAAAAGAAAGCAAATGAAAAAAAAAAGAAAAAAGGCTTCATCCTTGTCTTCTTAGCCGAATTGAAGGAAGGAATAGGGGCAAAGAACTTTCGGCCATTTGAATGCTTAATAAGGTTAGTATATTGTGTTAAAGTTGGGAAATTTTAGCTTGTTTTAGGTTAATTATCATGGTTCTTACTTAGACCATGCTAAATTTTTAACTTTGATGGATGGATGGAGCATTCGGCTATGGCTATTAAAGAAGGAAAATTTGATTACTTCCTTTAAGTTTTGATGAAGAATGTGTTGAGGAAAGAAATTGATCTTGCTAAAAATATAAATTCTAAATGCTCATATATGTAATACCCAAATAAAAATGCTTGATGTCTTGAACAAATATTGTTTCGATGGGTGGAATGAGTAATGTCATGTGTAGGTTTTGGCTATGGATTTTCATGTTTAATATTTTTATGTTGGTGTTCAAATTGAAAATGGATGTTAGTTGTGCTATAACACTTGCTTAATGATGAAAGGATCATGAGCTTAGGGCTTGAGAGGCATTCGGCTTTGGAGTAAAAATAATAGAAATGGTGTTTAGTCTATGCAAGTGTCCATACTTGTAGAGTGTATTGAGTGTTGCAATCGGCCTTAACATAGACATGTGTGTGTTCGGCCACATAAATGAGCACCTAAGTTGATGTGTATGTTCGGCCAAAGGTAAGCATGTTGATGGCTTTATCTTGACTTAGAAGGTTCGGCTAAAGGGAAAATTAGCTAATATGTCGAATTCGATTCGTGAATTCGTACATATGTGACTCTAATGTCTAATGTGTATATGGACTAAGTACCTTGAGGTTCTCTTTTGATGTTCGAGTGAATTGTATTGAATCATTTGATGTGATTAAAAATGCATATGACCATTGTGCATTTGAGCTAAAAGGGTGGCCATATGACCCATCAAACTCCTTGTCATATTCGGCCATAAGCTAGCAAAATGAGACTTTAACGAGTTAAATTTGTTTGATTTAGCTCAAGGAGTTAAAGGAGGTGAATCGAGCAAAGGCAAAGAAAAGGTCATCGAGTAGCCGAGTTGGAACGGTCTTACCCAACACGAGGTAAGTCATTAAGCATGTAGTTGGTATTATTTCAAATGGTCATAATGTTTATGTATTGATGCTGAATGGAATGAATAAATATATATATATATATGCATGTACGTATGTGATGATGAAATTGTTGAATGAAAAGAAAAGAGGTCAGATGTACTGAGTTGTTGATCTCGGCACTAAACGTGCGGGTATAACCATTTATGACCATGAGATTGGCGCTAAGTGCGCGGGATTAAATTGTACAGCACTAAGTGTGCAATTTGACTATGTTGCACTAAGTGTGCGAAATGAATATGATGCACTAAGTGTGCGAATTGACCATGCGGCACTAAGTGTGCGAGTTTGACTATGTAGCACTAAGTGTGCGATTTGATTACGTAGCACTAAGTGTGCGAGTTGATTATATGGCACTGAGTGTGCGGACTCAATATACATTCGTGAATCATTATGGACACTATGTGTGCGACACTATTGAGTCGATCGCGGACAGCGGATCGGGTAAGTGTCTTGAGTACATGGCTAATAGGTGCTATGCTTATACTTGGTGTTGAGCTCGGTAAGTTTGAATCTACGTGACAAATATACTTGAAGTCACGTACATAAAATTTATCGTAGGATGGGTGAAAGGCCGTTTAGTCGTTTGATTGTAACGAAAATAAATTGATTTATGAAAATGCTTCAATGTCCTATTGATGAGTATATGGAATGTGAATGCATGAATTGATATGAAATTGAATCGATAGGTTGGAGGAACTATGGTATGGTTCGGTATGGATGGAGTAAATTGTCTCGTTCCATTTTGTTTCCTCTTGTGATAATGTTATTGATGGATGGTAGTGCATTGCTTATGACTTACTGAGTTATAAACTCACTCGGTGTTTCCTTGTCACCCATTATAGGTTGCTTGGACTCATCTATTTTTGCGGGGTCAGGCCGTCATCGAAGTCATCACACCGGATAGCAAGTTTTGGTACTTTCTTCTTAGTTGGCTTAGAAGAACATTTTGGCATGTATAAGCTATTACGTTGTGTTTGAACTTTGGCATGTAAACTTTAAGCCATGCGAAAATGGCATGAATGTTCGATTGAGTGGGATCAAGGGTAGGCATGAAATGGACCTAGTTACTTTCGTAACAGATGCTGGCAGCAGCAGTGTCATGAGATTGAAAAATCACTAAAAATAGTAGGAGTGGAATTAATTGATGAATAAATTCTGTAATCGAAGCTCGATGAGTCTGTTTTCATGAGGAAGTAACGAAAAGATCATATGGGCAGTATATTAAGAGATAATCAGATTTTTGTGGGACAGGGCCAGAACGGTTTCTGGATTCCCTGCTCTGACTTTGGAAATTCATTATAAATTAACCAGAGATAATTAGGGGTCGTACCATATATGTACAGATTCCTCTCTGAGTCTAGTTTTCATAGAAACAATCGTCATCAGTATTGAAGCCCCGTGCAGGGAGATATCCAAGTCGTAATGGGCAAAGGTCAGTGTAGTCGACCCCTGCAACTTGGGAGACTTTGACTAATAAACTGTACTAATTGGCCCGACCAAAAATTCTAGAAAAAAATACATAGATGGGCACATGAGTCTAGTTTCTGGAAAAAATTACAAAACTGATTTTCGAGTTACGAAACTCAAGATATGATTTTTAAAACGACTAGTACACAGATTGGGGCAGTGTCTGGAAAATAAATTTTATAAGGGGTTAAAGTCAGTTAACACCTCGTGTTCGACTCCGGTGTCGGTTTCGGGTTCGGGGTGTTACATTGGTAAATTAAGTATATGGCATGTATAAGGACTTTGAGTTATTTTGGTATATGTAGCCTGGTTTTGGCCATTTGTGTTAGCTTGTAATTATTAAGTGTTTGGTTTTGTGATAGCCATGTAAGTTGGCTTATTTTGGGAATTATGTGATGTATATATATATGTAATAATGCCTCCTAGTGATGTGGTTCATGTTTGCTTTGGTAATGACTTGTTGAATGCAACATTCTAGGTAGCTAATGGTTGATGAATTGAGGATGGTTGTACTTGTGGATATAGGTAAGAAATATTTAGTTGAAGTGGTGCATATTAATGTGTTGGAAATGTGAAAGGGCATGATTTGAGTAGACCAAATTATGGTATTATAAGTATGTTAGTTATTGATATTGAAATGGTACATTTTAGTCTTGGTTGTGGTTGATTTGGATGTCCATTTATGCTATGATTTGGTGCCATGTTGGGGTATGTAGGTATATTGTGACAACCCAAATTAGACCCTGGTCGGAATGTGGTTTCGAGACCACATTACCGAGCCAAAAATTTATTTTTGTGTTTTAATTACATAAATTTTTGTGTGACAGCGAATATATGAGAAATTAAATGCTTAATATTAGCTTTAGGATTGTGAATTAATTCGAAAAGGACCTAGTTGACGAAGTTAGAAAAGATGATAGATGAATTATAAGGAGTAATTAATAATAGGGAGAGGAAGCATGGCTTTGCATGTCAAATTACCCATAAAATACATGGTGGCCGGCCAAGGAGTGATGATGCTCCACTCATTCTAATTTAATATGTTTTTTTTTTGGTTAACAAATGATGGGAATAATAATAGGAAAGTGAACAAAAAAAAGGGGTGTTCATACTTGCCATCTCCTAGCCGAAAAACCAAGAAAAAGAAAGGGAGAAAAATTTTGAAGAAGTTCGGCCATTGCTTGTATCTAGGAGGAGTGTTTGATGTTGTGGCATGAAAATGAGGGAGTTTGAATGCTTAATAAGGAGGGAAGAAGGAGTGTTCATGTTTTCTTTCTTTTACAATTGTCGTAACTAGAGGAAGAAGAGGAAGCAAGATTCGGCCAAGGTGGTCCTTTAGATCAAGGTATGTTCAATGATATTTTTGGAAGTTTACACAACCTTTGGGTGATGAGTCTAAATTCTATCTATCCCATGGTTGGATTTGGGGTTGTTGGAGAGTTAGGATTCGGCTAAGGAGCTTAAAAAATTTTAGTTGATACCTTGATGCTATTAGCATGCTAGTTATATGGATGTGTTAAGTTGCTTGTTATGTTAGCATGAAAGTTGAAATTGTTAAGCTATTTTGTTGGAGGTGCCGAATTTAGGACTAAGAAGAGAGTGAGTATTCGGCTAACATAGTGGAAAGGTGGGTGTTGCCGATTGCTAGATTTAGACTATGGGAGTGGCTATAATGGGCATTAAGATGTGGAACTTAAGAAATGTAGTTATATGTGGATTTACATGATGTTACAAATAGATGTGAAAATATGCTAGATTAGGAAAATTCGATCAAGTGTTCATGAGATGAAATTAGGTGTTTAAATGATGTTATAGTTGACATTGTACATATATACATACATTCGGCCATCTAATTGAGTATGAAGGTGGTGTTAAATCTAATTGTGATGCCCATTCCGAAGTATATATACATATATATATACATAAGTATGCCCATTCGTGATGTTACCTTTAATTATGTGTATAATCGACTAAATGGGTAATTAGTGAGGATGGTTGCCGAATATACAAACATACATATGCATGTGTAATTGAATTATGAATGTTTAGCAAGATGGTTAAACTAGTTGATTTATTGATTAAGCTCAAGGAGTTAAAGGAGGAGAATCAAGCAAAGGCAAAGAAAAGATCATCGAGTAGCCGAGTTGGAACCGTCTTACCCAACACAAAGTAAGTCATTAAGCATATAGTTTGTATTAATTTAAATGGTCATAACGTCTATGTAATGATGCTGAATGGAATGATAAATATATATATATACATGTATGCATGTGGTGATGAAAGTGTTGAATGAAAAGAAAAGAGGTGAGATATATTGAGTCGTTGATCTCGGCACTAAGTGTGCGGGTATAAACATTTATGATCATGAGATTGGCACTAAGTGTACGGGTTTAAATTGTACAGCACTAAGTGTGCGAGTTTGATTATATAGCACTAAGTGTGCGAGTTTGATTATATAGCACTAAGTGTGCAAGTTTGATTATGTAGCACTAAGTGTGCGAGTTGATTATATAGCACTGAGTGTGCGGACTTAATATATACTTTTGAATCACTATGGACACTAAGTGTGCGACATTATTAAGTTGATCACGGACAGCGGATCGGGTAAGTACCTTGAGTTCATGGCTAATAGGCGCTATGTTTATATTTGGAGTTGAGCTTGGTAAGTTTGAACCTATGTGACAATTATAACTGAAGTCACGTACATAAGATTTATCGTGGAATAGGTGAAAGGTCGTTTAGTTGTATGATTGTAACGAAAATACAATGATGTATGAAAATGCCTCAAATATCCTATTGATTAGTATATGGAATGTGAATGCATGACTTGGTATGAGATTGAACCGATAGGTCTAAGGAACTATGGTATGGTTCGGTATGGATGGAGTAACTAGCCTCGTTCCATTTTGTTTCCTCTTGTGATAATGTTATTAATGGATGGTAGTGCATTGCTTATGACTTACTGAGTTATATACTCACTCGGTGTTTCCTTGTCACCTATTTTAGGTTTCTTGGACTCGTCTCTTTTTGCGTGATCGGGCCGTCATCGAAGTCATCACACCGGCTAGCAACTTTTGGTATCTTCTTTTTAGTCGGTCTAGGAGAACATTTCGGCATGTATAGGCTAATATGTTTTGTTGAAATTTGGTATGTAAACTTTTAGCCATGCGAAAATGGCATAAATGTTCGGATGGGTTTGGTTCTACAATGTTAGGTCGTAAGTCTTGGAAATTCGATTATTATGCCATATGTCATGGTTGATTATTTTTGGTGTCAAAATTCATGATATGGCAATAGTGTAGTAGGGAGATGTTTGACAATGATTAGCCCTTGGCATGGCTAGTTATGATCATGATTTGTGATATGTATGATGAATTACTAGTTAGATCAAGGAGAAATCACGAAATAGGCATAGTTGCTTTAGTAACAGATGCTGGCAGCAGCAGTGACGTGAGATTGGAAAATCACTAAAAATAGTAGGAGTGGAATTAATTAATGAATAAATTATGTAATCGAAGCTCGATGAGTCTATTTTCATATAGAAGAAACGAAACGACTATATGAGCTGTATGTTAGGAGATACTTAAACTCTTGTGAAACAGGGCCAGAGGGATTTCTGGATTCCCTGTTCCGACTTTAGAAATTTATTATAAATTAACCATAGATAATTAGAAGTCATGCCATATGTGCATGGATTCCCCTTCGAGTCTAGTTTCTATAGAAACAAACGACATCAGTAATGAAGCCCTGTACAGGGAGATATCCAAGTCATAATGCGCAAAGGTCAGTGTAGTCGATCCCTGTAACATGGGAGACTTTGACTAATAAACTGTACTAATTGGCCCAACCAAAAATTCTATAAAAAAATATGTAGATGGGAATATGAGTCTAGTTTCAGGGAAAATTTACAGAACTGGATTTCGAGTTTCAGAACTCAAGATATGATTTTTAAAGTGACTAGTACGCAGATTGGCAGCTTGTCTGGGAAATTTTTTTTATGTGGTTTGAAGTCTGTTAGCACCTCGTGTTCGACTCCGGCGACGGCCTTGGGTTCGGGGTGTTACATATATGCATATTTGAGTGGCGAAATGGCTTGGTAAATAGCTTATTTTTGTCCACATGGGCAGAGACACGGGCATGTGTCTCAGCCGTGTGTGAGATACGGTCAAGTACATGGCTATGTGTCCCCTGGTTTTGAAATTGAAAGCAAGCCAGTATACTCCACACGGTCTCACACACGGGTATGTGACTTGGCTATGTGGCATAAGTCAGTATACCCTACACGGGCGTGTGTGACCATTTTTAGGGCAAACGGGCTAGCCACACTGGCGTGTGTGTTTGTCATGTGACCTAACTCAGAAAGTTACATGGGTCAGACACGGCCATGTGTTCCCATTTCGAATGTCTACTCGGCCTGTGACACTGGCATGTCTGGTAGCCGTGTCAGACAAATGGACTGGCCACACTGGCGTTTGTCCCCTATTTTGAAGAAAATTTTCTAAGTTTCGTAAAAGTTTTAAGTTATCAGTTTAGTCCCGAACCACTTCCAAAGCATGTTTAAAGCCTCATAGGCAGGTATTAGGGACAAATTGATTGAGATTGAATAGCGATTGAATGATTTGATGAAATGTATGTGAAAAGTATGTTTAATTGTATCATGAGTCTGATAATGCTCTGTAACCCTATTCTGGCGATGAATATGGTTGAAGGGTGTTACAAGTTCCCCACCTTGTGTGATGTGTCATCATGGGAAGTGCCTCCACTGACTTTCAGTTGGTCCCAGACATGGGGTTACGTAAGAAGCCCAAAGGTAGCCCGTGTGTCACCAAGATTCACAGTAAAATGGACTTGAGCGAGAAAATCGACCCTAAACGTTGCAATCTATGCAAAATAGTTGGTCATAATCGGGGGAAATTTCTGCATCAAAACTATCATCCTAGAAAATTGTAACGATCGAGTGGAATATGAATTTATGTACTCCATGTTCAAATGTATATGAAATGTTGTTATCAATTGGAATAATATTTCATTTTATGTAGAGTTTATATTTTTCGTTTTATTAAAATTTAATTTGATTATGATTGAATTTTGATATTGCTTAAACATGTTCAAATATAAAATAAAAAGATTGCACTTCAATAAATAATATATTGAAATACTGAGAAAATGTTACATTGGTAGCTGTGGTATTGATAGAGAAAATTTCCTAGGATTTCTTTTAGACCGAGTTTAAAAAGAAATATGTCAGAAAACGGTATTTGGACAAGAAAAAGAGGGAATTTCTTGAGTTACGACAAGGAAATAAGTTAGTGGCTAAGTACGAGAGAAAGTTTAACAAGAGAAGTTCTTCTAAATTATTTTCTGTACCACCAGTAAAAAATACTAGAGAAGACTTTAGTCGAGCTACTTTAGTGTCTGAGCATCCGAAAAAAATAATTCGATTTAGCATGATTTTAAAATTCCTTCAAAACTAGTTGATAGTGTGGGAATTGTACGGAATTCTCCAAAGCCTAGTTGTAAAAATTGTGGAAAACTTCATCTTGGCAAGTGTAGAGCTAAGTTGGGAGCATGTTATAGATGTGGATCGACTGATCATTTCTTTCGGAGTTGTCCAAAATAGTTAAAGGAAATGAAGAATAGAATGAAAAGCAAATGTCTACATCTTAGAAAGGTAGACGTTCTGGCCAGAATGGTACCGTTAGGACTACTCGTACGGGAGCAAAAGACACCATTGTTCGGTCAGAGACTAGAGAACCTGCTTGCGCATATGCCGTTCGAGCCAGATAGGAAGCTGCTACACCTGATGTGATTGCTGGCACATTCTATCTTTTTAATGTTACTGTGTAAACCTCGGGTTAACTCATTTTTATATTTGCGCTACATTAGTAACGAAAAAGAAACTACCTGTTGAATCAACTAAATATGATATTCAAGTTACTAATCCTCTAGGTCAAAGTGTGATAGTTAACTTAGTTTTTCGTAAATCTCCATTGATAGTTAGAGGCTATGAAGTCCCTGCTGATTTGATGTTAACTTAGTTTGGGGAATTTGATGTTATTCTGGGTATGGATTGGCTGTCATTACATGATGCTGTAGTAAATTGTAGATACAAGCAGATTGATTTGAGATGCCAGATGGGAGAGACAATTTCAGTTGAATGTGACGGCCAAATAATGTTGTTAGAATCGTTTCAGTTATTTTTGCACAGAGATTGATATGTAAAGGTAGTGAAGTTTCTAGCATGCATTCCTGATACTAGAGATCCAGAATCGAAGTTAGATCAGTTACTGATTGTTAGTGAATTTACTAATGTATTTATTGAAGAGTTGTCCGGTTTGCCTCTTGATCATGAAGTTGAGTTTGTGATTGATCTTGTTCCTGAAACTACACTGATATCAATATCATCGTATCACATGGCATCAACTAAATTAAAAGAGTTGAAAATATAGTTGGAAGAATTGTTAAATAGATGGTTTATTCAACCGAGCGTATCTCCCTTGGTTTCACCTGTGTTGTTTGTGAAAAAGAAAGACAACTCTTTGAGATTGTGTATAGACTACAAATAGTTGAACAAAGTCACAATTAAGAATTAACGCCCCTTGCCACATATTGACGATTTGTTTGACAAATTAAAAGGTGCCACAGTGTTCTCAAAGATAGATCTCAGATCTAGGTATTATCAGTTGTGAGTTAAAGACTGTGATGTGTTAAAGTCTACTTTCAGAACTCGTTATGGTCACTATGAGTTTTTGGTGATGCATTTGGATTAACAAATGCTCCTGCTACTTTTTTGGATTTAATGAATAAGGTTTTTTAGCCTCATTTGGATGGATTTGTGGTTATGTTTATCGATAATATATTGATCTATTCCAAAATAGAATCTGAACATGCTCAGCACTTGAAAATCATGTAACAGACTTTGAGAGAAAACCAATTGTACACAAAGTTTAGTAAATGTTAATTTTAACTTCGCGAGGTTGGATTTTTGTGTCACATAGCGTCAGCTGACGAGATTCAAGTTGATATGCGTAAAGTTTCTACTGTAATAAATTGGAAAATTTGAAAAATGTCTGAAGTGCGAAGTTCTGGATTAGTAGGTTACTATTGTCATTTTATTAAAAACTTTTCGATCATTGCTTCACCGATGACCAGGTTACTACAGAAAAATGTCAAGTTTTTTTGGTTTGATAAGTGCCAACAGAGTTACAGAAGCTCCAATGTTGATTTAGCCTGAGTTTGCGGTACCATATGTTGTTTACAGTGATGCGTCTCTTAACGGTTTGGGCTGTGTATTCATGCAGGCAGGGAAATTGATACCTTATGCTTCACGATAGTTAAAGCCACATGAAAGAAATATGCTACTCATGATCTTGAATTTGCTTCAATTGTATTTGCTTTGAAGATTTGGAGACATTATTTATACGGTGAAAAATGTCACGTGTTATGGGTCACAAAAGTTTAAAGTATTTGATGACTTAGAAAGAACTGAATTTGAGACAAAGAAGTTGGTTAGAGCTACTGAAAGATTATGATCTGATTATTGATTATCACCCCGAAAAGGCTAATGTGGTTGCAGATGCACTTAATCGAAAGTCATCACTGTTTGCACTTTGAGCATTGGATGCTAATTTAGCTCTGAACGAAGATGGTTCTATAATACCCCCTACCCGTATTCATTCCCGGAATAGGGTACTAGGTATTACCGGAGTTTACGATTTTCTTTTTTTTTTATATTCAATATAGCCCCTTTATAAATATTTAACCTTCCCTGCAATATTAAATCAAGACCAGTCCACTTCAACCAAACCAATTCAACATATTTTCAAGATAAATTCATGCATATTATAAGATAACGTCATCACAAACCCAAAACCAGGTTCGTTAACCATACTAATGGCTAACTTATATTCATTTCACGTTAACATTTACTTTATTAGCTTATACATGCCATTGATTTCCAAAATAAAGTTTCTTTATATACCGAAATCCTGAGGTTGATAGTGTGATGTGTCTCCGACCAAATCCGACCTCCGAGCTCTTAACACTACAAAACAGGGAAAAAGGAAACGGGGTAAGCACTTCGTGCTTAGTAAGCTCATGTAACAAGAATTATACTTACCTAATATTTTCAATACAATACAATAAACATTCATATATCCATTCAATGCATTATTACCCTAATATGTACAAACTCAACATTCAAGTTAGTACAATAATTTCCATTTCCTTGTTATTTTTCCATATTTATCCCGTTGAATTTATCGAAATTTCGATGGATTTTCAGCGGTACACTTTTAGTGTACAATTCCGGGTCCGTCAATTCATATTCATGTGCACACATTTCCATTTCAGAGAGCACACTCCCACGAACCTCAACCTTGCAGTGGATTACCAGTCCAGGCTAAATCCCTGCATATAAACTCATAGAGTATTGTCGGGATTACCAGTCCAGGCTAAATCCCTACAACAACAATTACTCTAATGAGCTTTGTAACACCCCGAACCCGAGACCGTCACCGGAGTCGAACACGAGTGTTAACAGACTTAAAAAAAAATTTCCCAGACACTGCCAATCTGCGACTAGCCTTAAAATCATATCTTCG
>NC_053430.1:78593913-78635715 GCF_007990345.1 Gossypium hirsutum | reverse complement strand
ATGTTTCTAGATATTTACTGAATTTTTACAGCAAGATCATTCTTCCAAATCACGACCTTCGGGAATTTACCGGATATAGTACTCGTTTCAAATGCTTCGGACATAGCCCGGTTATAGTAACTCGCACAATTGCCTTCGGACTTAACCGGATTTAGTAACTCGCACAAATGCCTTCGGACTTAGTCCGGTATGGTACTTAGCACAAAGCTTCGGGACTTAGCCCGGACATCATTCAAATAACCATGCACATTTAACAATAAATCATGGCACATTCGTATTTCATTTTCGTTAGCAAAACTCGAACACAAGACACTTATCATTCTTGCAATTTCGGCTCATAGCCACACACAAAGAGCATGATTTTGATTTGCTTAAAACATGATCTAATCAAATCATAATTTAAGCTCTATTACTCAAGAACTTACCTCGGGTGTTGTCGAATGATTCCGATAGCTATTCGACCACTTTTTCCTTCCCTTTATCGGATTTAGTTCCCCTTTGCTCTTGAGCTTAATTAAACAAATAAATTGATTTATCATTTGAGGCATCGAAAAGAGGAACACAAGGCACTTAGCCCATATTTATACATTCTACAAGTATGGTCACTTGTATTGACTAAACACCCTTTTGTTTCAAGTTCAAAACTTGGCTATACACACATATAGACATAGTAAAGCATCCTCTCCCTTTCCATCATTTACAATGCATTACTCATTAATATACAAAATTTATTCGGCCTTAGCACACAACTGCTAGCCGATTCTTCTCCATCTAGCAACCAATGCACATATGTGCTCACTCAAAATGCTAAAAAGAAGATTCAAGAATCATCAATCCACCATCACATGCATCATTAACAAGCTTCATATTTAGCATGCAATGGCATTAACACAAAATCTACCTAGGCCGAATATCATCCCCATGACATAGCAAAGATTTGAACCAGGGGATAATTAGAACTCAAGCTAGCAACTAAAACATGCATGAATCTCATGGCACACCTCAAACATACCTTGATCTAGATACAAGTATGGCCAAACCTCCTCCTAATCCTCTTCCAAACCAAACATGAAGCAAGAACTCCTTCCTCCTTCCTTAGAATTTTCGGCCAAATGAGATGAAAAAGGATGAACAAAATTTTCTCTTTTCTTTTCTTTAACTCACGGCAATGGGGGCGGAAAACAACCACACACTTTTTTTTTTTTTTCATCATTTCCTTTCATTTTTTATGCCCATGCTCCTTATTTTATTTTTTTTCCACCCATGATGCACCAACACAACATGTCTATGACATGTCTTGCCCATCACACTTGGTCTACCATGCTTGTCATGGCGGCCACTACTAATTAGGGGGGAATTGACATGCAAGTCCCCCCTTTTTATTTCATGCACTAATAGGTCCTTATGCTTCGACCTATCACATTTCAGAAATGTCGCACATAAGTCCTATTGACTAAATTCACATTAAATCGAAGCTTGAAATTTTCACATATTCATAATTACATATTCTAGACAATAAATATCACATTCAAACATTTCGGTGACTCGGTTTAGCGGTCCCGAAACCACTTCCCGACTAGGGTCAATTTTGGGCTGTCACAAGGTTGGATCTGAATTACCAGTCTAGACTAAATTTAGACCCTAATTCGGATTACCCGTTCGGGCTAAATCCATTTTCCACATATTCTTCGGGAGGGCTATATCAAGATAGGATCACCCGTCCGGGCTAGATCCTTTTTACCGTCAATTCCTTCTCAGAGATCCATCGAATTTTCCTTTCATTCAACCGGGATTTCTTCCCCTTTTATCAAATATATCAATGTTTCATAAATTTTTTATACAATGAACATTCAAATCATATTCACATCAATAACATACAATCTCAAGCAATTTAAGAATATAATTCAAGTTACACGAACTTACCTTGATACTTGTTTGTAAACAAAAAAATCTACTAATCCCGAAATTTTTTCTCTCCTCGATCTAGCTTCGTATTTGAATCTTCTAGATCTAAGTAAATAAATTTACTTATCAATTTAATACATTTCATGTTCTTATGCAACATTCTCTATAATTCAACTATTATTATTTATAGTTTATTCAAAGCTGTCTATTTGAGTCATAGTTACTAAATTATTTATACCTCAAGCTATAGAACTCCAAATTAAGATCTGTTAATTTTCCCTGAAACTAGACTCATATATCTTCTTACCATAAAATTATCAGAATTTTTTGTTTATCCAATAAGTAAATTTTATTCTTTAAAGTCACCCCTGCTCTGCTGTCTGACAGTTCTGACCCTTCTTCACTAAAAATTAATTATCTATTCATACAGGATTCAAATGATGTTCTTGTTTGTTTCTATTAAAAACAGACTCATTCAGGATTTTATATAAATTTAAGCCCCTAATTATTTTTATTCAATTTTTTTATGATTTTTCAAAGTTAGAACAGGGGAACCCGAATTCATTCTAACCTTGTCTCACAAAATTCATTATATCTCAAAATTTAAAATCCATTGCTTACAATATTTCTTCTATGAGAAACTAGACTCAATAAGATTTAATTCCAAATTTTTTTCATCTTCTAATTCGATTTCTACAATTTATGGTGATTTTTCAAAGTTAGTCTACTGCTGCTGTCCAAACTGTTTTTGTGCAAGCTGTTTATTACCATTTTCCCCTAAGCTTTTAATAAATGATAATTTCGTCCCTACTCAATTAGCCTCTCAATTGAGCTGATTTTTCTCAATTAACATTTTATTCTATCACCTTAAACTAGTTTACAACCTTTAGGAATCATAATTTCAGCAATAGACTTTAATTCCATGCATTTTCACAATTAGGTCCTAAAAATCAATTTCTATTGAAATTACCTAATAAAATCATCTCATAAACAAATTAAAGCTTTAATTTCATTCTATTTCATCATAAACTTACAGAAATCAACCATGGTGACTTTCAATGTCATCCATAAAATCAAAACTAATGAATTTAATAGTAGGACCTAGTTGTAAAAGTCTTAGAAACACAAAAATTAGAAGATAAAGGCAAGGATTAGCTCACTTGGTGCAAAAATTATGAAATACTAGCTTAGAGAACCCTCCTATGGCATTTTTAGCTGCTGGAATTGAAGAGAAATTTAGATATTTCCTATTTAGTCCTAGTTTTATTTAGTTAATTTTGCAATATTCCAATTTTTCCCTTAATTTATTAATTTTCCTGCTGATTTCATGCCCTTGCCGTCCAGCCATAATAAATTTTGGGTCTAATTACCTTTTAAATCCTTTCTCATTAGACTCTTAAGCTATTTAATCATTCTAGAAACTTTTACACCTATTACAATTTAGTCCTTTTCATTTAATTG
Source organism: Gossypium hirsutum (assembly GCF_007990345.1). NCBI lineage: Eukaryota > Viridiplantae > Streptophyta > Magnoliopsida > Malvales > Malvaceae > Gossypium > Gossypium hirsutum. Next base: position 78,632,349 of record NC_053430.1, on the reverse strand, counting down.
ACTACCCAAACATTAAAATTTCCTAACGAAATTTTAATACCACATTACTAACATTTCATAAATATTTATAAAATTATTTTCGACTTGGTTTTACGAGATAGAGGTCTCGATACCTTGTTTTTACCCAATTTTTTCAATAATTTCTTTTTCTAACTAACCACTAAATCGGTAAATTTTTTCTATCAATATTTTCATACGATTTTCCTATCATATCAATTTTCATGAAAAATATTGAAATAAATTTCTCTTTAAATCGGATTTGTGGTTACGAAACCACTATTCCGATAACCTTGAATTTTGGCCATTACAACTCTCCCCCTTTAGGATTTTCATTCTCGAAAATCTTACTAGTAAAGAGGTTTAGGTATTGTTTCCTCATTGCCTCCTCCGGTTCCCATGTCGCTTCCTCAATCCCGTGCTTTTGCCACAATACTTTCACCAAATTTATCTTTTTATTTCTAAGCTCTTTTGTCTCCCGTGCCAATATCTTGACCGGTTCCTCACTGTAAGTCATATCCGGTTGAATCTCCACTTCTGTCGGAGAAATAACATGTGAAGGATCTGATCAATATCGTCGTAACATAGATACATGAAAAACATTATGGATTCTATCAAGTTCCGGTGGCAATGCCAATCGATAAGCGACCGGTCCAATTCTTTCTATGATTTCATATGGCCCGATAAATCTTGGACTCAGTTTACCCTTTCGACCGAATCGGAGGACTTTATTCCAAGGAGACACTTTCAGGAATACCTTGTCACCGACTTGAAATTCAATCTCTTTTTGTTTAAGGTCGGCATATGATTTTTGACGATCGGAAGCTGCTTTTAGACTATCTCAAATAACCTTTACTTTTTCTTCTGTTTCCCGGATCAAATCAACCCCATGTATCTTCCTTTCACTGAGCTCTGTCCAATATAATGGTGTTCTACATTTTCTACCATACAAAGCTTCATACAGAGCCATTTTAATACTCGACTGATAACTATTATTGTAAGCAAATTCAATCAAAGGTAGATACCTCTCCCAATTACCTTCAAACTCTAGTATACAACATCGGAGCATATCTTCCAATACTTGAATTACACGCTCAGATTGTCCATCTGTCTGAGGATGAAATGCAGTGCTGGAATACAACTGAGTACCTAAGGCTTCTTGCAATTTGTCCCAGAAACGAGACGTAAATCGGGGATCTCTATCTGATATAATAGAGACAGGCACTCCATGTAGCCTGACAATCTCAGATATGTATAGTTCAGCTAATTTATCTAAAGAATAATCCATACGTACCGGAATAAAGTGAGCTGACTTTGTCAATCGGTCAACAATCACCCAAATAGAATCTTTTTTCCTTGGAGACAAATGTAACCTCGATACAAAATCCATAGTGATTCTTTCCCATTTCCATTTCGGTATAGTAATTGGCTGAAGTAACCCCGAAGGTACCTGATCTTCAGCTTTAACTTGCTGGCATATTAAACACTTTGATACAAACTCAGAGATATCACGTTTCATTCCCGACCACCAGTACATCTTTTTCAGATCATTATACATTTTATTACTCCCCGGATGTACAGACATAGTACAGCTGTGAGCCTCGCATAGAATCTTCTGTATAAGCTCTGAATTTTGAGGTACACATACCCTACCTCTGAATAATAAACAACCATCAAAACCAATCTGAAATTCAGAATCATTACCTGACTCACACTGTGCCCGTTTAACTTGTAACTTCTCATCATTCTTTTGAGCTTCACATATTTGCTGTAAAAATGTCGGTTTAGCTCTTAATTCTGCTAGGATTAAACCATCATCAGTCAATGATAACCGAGTATTCTTAGTTCATAAAGCAAACAGAGATTTCTGGCTCAAAGCATCAGCTACAACATTAGCCTTACCCGGATGGTAATCAATAATCAAATCATAGTCCTTTATCAGTTCAAGCCACCTGCGCAGTCTCAAATTCAAATCTTTCTGTGTCATCAAATATTTCAAGCTTTTATGATCAGTATAAATATGACATTTCTCACCGTACAAGTAATGCCGCCATATCTTCAGCGCAAATACAATAGCAGCTAATTCAAGATCATGTACTGGGTAATTTCTTTCATATGGTTTAAGTTGTCTTGAAGCATAGGCTATTACTGTACCTTCTTGCATTAAGACACAACCTAAACCATTTAATAAGGCATCACTATAAATAACAAATTCCTTACCCAGTTCAGGCTGCACTAATACAGGTGCTTTTGTTAGTAGATCTTTCAATCGATTGAAACTCTGCTGACATTCATCAGTCCACTCGAACTTTACATCTTTCTGCAATAATCGAGTCATCGGAGAAGCTATCATAGAGAATCCCTGTACAAATCTCCGATAATAACCAGTTAAACCCAAGAAACTTCTAACTTCAGATACATTCTTTGGTGGATTCCAATTGACAATAGCTGAGATTTTACTTGGATCTACCCTGATGCCTTCGGTAGATACAATGTGTCCAAGAAAACCCACTTCTCAGAGCCAAAATTCACATTTACTGAATTTAGCATATAACTGCTTCTCTCGCAGAATTTGCAAGACAATTCTCAAATGTTCTGCATGTTCTTCTTCATCCCGAGAATAAACCAAAATATCATCAATGAATACTACTACAAATCTATCTAAGTACGGTCTGAATATCCGGTTCATCAAATCCATGAATACTGTAGGTGCATTAGTTAGCCTAAACGGCATAACCAAAAACTCATAATGTCTGTACCTGGTTCTGAAGGCTATTTTTGGCACATCTGACTCCTTTACCTGTAGCTGATAATAACCCGATCAAAGATCAATCTTTGAAAACACAGTAGCACCTTTCAGCTGATCAAATAAATCATTAATCCGGGGTAATGGGTACTTATTCTTTATGGTTACTTTATTAAGCTGCCGGTAGTCGATACACAATCTCAAAGACCCGTCTTTCTTTTTCACAAATAAACCGGAGCACCCCAAGGTGAATGACTCGGTTGAATAAAACCCCTATCAACAAGCTCTTGCAACTGTGTCTTTAACTCTTTTAATTCTATAGGAGCCATCCGGTACGGAGCTATGGAAATCGGAGTAATTCCCGGAATCAAATCTATAGAAAATTCCACTTCTCTTTCTGGTGGCAATCTTGGTAATTCCTCTGGAAACACATCAAAAAATTCACATACCACTGGAACTGCCTGTATTTTTGACTCAGATACTTTGATGTCGAGTACATAAGCCAAGTAAGCATCATACCCCTTTTTGACATACCTCTGTGCTGCCATTACTGAAATCACATCAGATAACCCTTCTGTCTGATCAGATTTAACCCGGAGCAACTCACTATTCTGACATTTTAGCACAATATATTTTTGTCTACAATTTACTACCGCATCATGCTGGGTTAACCAATCCATGCCCAATATCACGTCAAATTCATCAAATGGCAGTAACATCAAATCAGCCGGGAAACAATAACCTCTTACCATCAGTGGACAATTTTTACAAATTTTATCCACCAACACAGACTGGCCCAGGGGATTCGAGACTTTAACCACAAATTTAGTAGGTTCAATAGATAAATTTTTAACAATTGCAAGTTTAACACACATATATATATGAATGCGTAGAACCAGGATCAATCAATGTAGTAATATCAGTATCAAGTAAAGAAAATGTACCAGTAATAATATCGGGTGCTGAGCCATCTTCTCTGGCACGAATGGCATATGTCCTAGCAGGTGCTCGTGCCTCAGACCTGCCTACAATATCTTTCGTAGCTCCTCGGCTACCACTGACATTACCAGATGGTCGAGGTGGTCTATCTCTCAAAACTGGATTACTCGGCTTCGATATCTGTTCAGCTTCTTTTTCACCCCTTTCTGGACAATCTCTGGGGAAATGGTCAAAAGAACCACATCGGTAACAAGCCCCGCTCTTTAATCGACATTCACCAAAATGAGCTTTATTACAGTACTGGCATCTCGGCTTAGGAGTGCCAACACTGCCAACACTGGTCACGGATGGAGTGAAAGGTCTTGGATTAGTGCATTGAGAACCTCGCTCTCTACCCGAATACCCAGTGGCTGAGGTAGAACGATCCTGGTACTTCTTCAATTTCTTTGAAGCAGAAAATTGGGATTTCCCCATCGGTCTTTTACTAAAAATTCGAGCTTCCCTCTTAGCCTGTTTCTTTTCTTTGCTCAATTCTTCTGCTTTATAAGCTCTCTCTACCAATGTAGCAAACTCTCGAATTTCAAGAATTCTGATCAGTAGCTTAATGTCTTCATTTAACCCTTCTTCTAATCGTTTGCACATTTCAGCTTCTGACTATACCCATTCTCGAGCATATTTACTCAATCGAACAAATTCTCTTTCATACTCAGATACTGATCTGTTACCCTGTTTCAGCTCAAGAAATTCTTTTCTCTTTTGATCGAGAAACCTCTGACTTATATAATTCTTTCTGAACTCGGTCTGAAAGAATTCCCATGTAATTTCTTCTTTCGGAACAACTGAAGCTTTAGTATTCCACCAATGGTAAGCTGTGTCTTTTAGCAGTGAGATGGCACATTTCAGACATTCTTCTGGTGTACAAGATAATTCCTCCAAAACCCGAGTAGTGTTTTCTAACCAGAATTCAGCCCATTCGAAATCATCATCAACTGCTGCTCGAAATTCTTCGGCCCCATATTTTTGAAATTTATCTACTGGAGCTTTCCCTTTTCTGACAGATTCAGTACCTGTACCCTGTGGGATTTCGGGAACCGGTGGAGGAGTAGGAGGGGGAGCTTGAACTTGCTGCACTATAGGGTTAGTTCTTAAGTATTGACTAAACCATTCATTCATCATTTGAAAGAAGGTTGTTTTTGCCTCTTCCCCTCGACCCTCTATCTCGGGCCTTCTACTGCTAGTTTCTTCTCTTTTTACTAAAGCCGGAGCATGACTCACAGCTTTATCAGATTGAGCTCGGTCGGTAGACATTTACTATAAGAAAAACACATTTTAAATGGTCAGGAGATATCACACTATCAATAATAATTTAAATGGCATGTATAGCTAATCCCATATTTGCTACATCGGTCCTAGAACCGGCTAAACCGTAGCTTTGATACCAATAAATGTAATACCCCCTACCCGTATTCATCACCGGAATAGGGTACTAGGTATTACCAGAGTTTACGATTTTTTTTATATTCAATATAGCCCCTTTATAAATATCTAACCTTCCCTGCAATATTAAATCAAGACCAATCCACTTCAACCAAACCAATTCAACATATTTTCAAGATAAATTCATGCATATTTATAAGATAACGTCATCACATACCCAAAACCAAGTTTGTTAACCATACTAATGGCTAACTTTATATTCATTTCACGTTAACATTTACTTTATTAGCTTATACATGCCATTGATTTCCAAAATAAAGTTTCTTTATATACCGAAGTCCTGAGGTTGACAGTGTGATGTGTCTCCGACCAAATCTGACCTCCGAGCTCTTAACACTACAAAACAGGGAAAAAGGAAACGGGGTAAGCACTCCGTGCTTAGTAAGCTCATGTAACAAGAATTATACTTACCTAATATTTTCAATACAATACAATACAATAAACATTCATATATCCATTCAATGCATTATTACCTAATATGCACAAACTCAACATTCAAGTTAGTATAATAATTTCCATGTGCCAATAATATATACCATGATTGATGAGCTCATCAATATCATAATTTCCATTTCCTTGTTATTTTTCCATATTTATCCCGTTGAATTTATCGAAATTTCGATGGATTTTCAGAGGTACACTTTTAGTGTAAATTCCAGATCCGTCAATTCATATTCATGTGCGCACATTTCCATTTCAGAGAGCACACTCCCGCGAACCTCAACCTTGCAGCGGGATTACCAGTCCAGGCTAAATCCCCTGCAATATAAACGCATAGAGTATTGTCGGGATTACCAGTCCAGGCTAAATTCCCTGCAACGACAATTACTCTAACGAGCTTGGATCTGAATTACCAGTCCAGGCTAAATTCAGACCCTAATTCAGATTACCCGTCCGGGCTAAATCCATTTTCCACATATTCTTCGGGAGGGCTATATCAAGATAGGATCACCCGTCCGGGCTAGATCATTTTTACCGTCAATTCCTTCTCAGAGATCCATCGAATTTTCCTTTTATTCAACCGGGATTTCTTCACCTTTTTATCAAATATATCAATGTTTCATAAATTTTTTATACAATGAACATTCAAATCATATTCACATCAATAACATACAATCTCAAGCAATTTAAGAATATAATTCAAGTTACACGAACTTACCTTGATACTTGTTTGTAAACAAAAAAAATCTACTAATCCCCAATTTTTTTCCTTTCCTCGATATAGCTTCGTATTTGAATCTTCTGGATCTAAATAAATAAATTTAATTATCAATTTAATACATTTCATGTTCATATGCAACATTCTTTATAATTCAACTATTATTATTTATAGTTTATTCAAAGCTGTCTATTTGAGTCATAGTCACTAAATTATTTATAAATCAAGTTACGGAACTCCAAATTAAGATCCGTTAATTTTCCATGAAACGAGTCTCATATATTTTCTTACCATAAAATATTCAGAATTTTTTGTTTATCCAATATGTAAATTTTATTCTTTAAAGTCACCCCTGTTCTGCTATCTGATAGTTCTAACCCTTCTTCACTAAAAATTAATTATCTCTTCATACAGGATTCAAATGATGTTCTTGTTTGTTTCTATTAACAATAGACTCATTCAGGATTTTATACATATAAATTTAAGCCCCTAATTATTTTTCTTCAATTTTTTATGCTTTTTCAAAGTTAGAACAGGGGAACCCGAATTCATTCTGACCTTGTCTCACAAAATTAATTATATCTAAAAATTTACAAATCCATTGCTTACACTATTTCTTCTATGAGAAACTAGACTCAATAAGCTTTAATTCCATATTTTGTGCATCTTCTAATTCGATTTATACAATTTATGGTGCTTTTTCAAAGTTAGTCTACTGCTGCTGTCCAAACTGTTTTCGTGCAAGCTGTTTATTACAATTTTTCCCCTAAGCTTTTAATAAATGATAATTTCGTCCCTACTCAATTAGCCTCTCAATTGAGCTGATTTTTCTCAATTAACATTTTATTCTATCACCTTAAACTAGTTTACAACCTTTAGGAATCATAATTTCAGCAATAGACTTTAATTCCAAGCATTTTCACAATTAGGTCCTAAAAAATCAATTTCTATTGAAATTACCTAATAAAATCATCTCATAAACAAATTAAAGCTTTAATTTCATTCTATTTCATCATAAACTTACAGCACTCAACCATGGTGACTTTCAATTTCATCCATGAAATCAAAAACTAATGAATTTAATAGTAGGACCTAGTTGTAAAAGTCTTAGAAACACAAAAATTACAAGATAAAGGCAAGGATTAACTCACTTGGTGCAAAAATTATGAAATACCAGCTTAGACAACCCTCCTATGGCATTTTTAGCTGCTGGAATTGAAGAGAAATAAAGAGAAATCTAGATATTTTCTATTTAGTCCTAGTTTTATTTAGTTAATTTTGCAATATTCCAATTTTTCCTTTAATTTATCAATTTTCCTGCTGATTTCATGCCCTTGCCATCTAGCCATAATAAATTTTGGGTCTAATTGCCTATTAAATCCTTTCTCATTAGACTCTTAAACTATTTAATCATTTTAGAAACTTTTACACCTATTACAATTTAGTCCTTTTCATTTAATTGACTACCCAAACATTAAAATTTCCTAACGAAATTTTAATAACACATTACTAACATTTCATAAATATTTAAAATTTATTTTCGACTCAGTTTTACGAGATAGAGGTCCCGATACCTTGTTTTTACCCAATTTCTTCAATAATTTCTTTTTCTAACTAACCTCTAAATCGGTAAAATTTGTTTCTATCAATATATTCATACGATTTTCCTATCATATCAATTTTCATGCAAAAATATTGAAATAAATTTCTCTTTAAATCGGATTTGTGGTTACAAACCACTATTCCGATAACCTTGACTTTAGGCCATTACAGGTTCGATATTGGAAAAATTGAAAACTAAACCCTTGTTTCTACAACGAATTCGGGAGTTACAAAACAACGATCTAAAATTGATAATAAAGCAAAACTTGGTTTAGGATAATTTGACTACTGAGTATAGTGTTGATGATGATGGTAAGTTGCGTTATCGTGATAGGTTTTGTGTTTTGAAAGATGTAAATTTGAAACATGATATTCTGTTTGAAGCTCACAGTGTATGTATTCCATTCATCCTGGTAGCACGAAGATGTATGATTGCGTTATTTCGTTCTTGAACCTAACTATTATCGCGATGTAGGCAAGTGTACCTATCGAACAGTAGTATAGTTTTAGTAAGACCAGATTGTTAAACCCAAAGGAACTAAAAGTACTAGTAATGACTGTCTTTTTATTATCTAGCCTAAGAATAAGGGGGTTTTGTTTTAACTAACTAATTAACTAATCTAAGAATTCGTAGAGAATGGAATTGGGGAATTGCTTTTGGAAAATCGATTGAATTAAGACAATACCTAAAGAAAAATCCACCTAGACTGTACTTGTTATTCTGGCTCCGAATCGGACGATTTATTCATTTAACTTGTTCCGTAGAGATCCCTGCGTTATGTTATTATCCCTATTCAAGCTAATAACATCTAATCCCTAGATTGAATAATTGAGACTTTTCTCTAATTAACACCCTAGGGTTGCATTAACTCGATCTATGGATCCCCTTATTAGGTTTCACCCTAATCCGGCAAATCTTGTCACCCTATGTCTAGGCACGCAAACAACTCCGCTTAATTATGACAAATGTACTCTTAGACAGGGTCTATTCCTCCTCTGAATAAGATCTTATCCTGAATCAGTATCTTGGGATATCAAAACAAGAATTAAGAACACATAATTAAGAACAAGTTAAATATTTATCATACAATTATTTTTATAATTTATAAAATAATAACAAGATTCGTCTTAGGTTTCATTCCCCTTAGGTATTTAGGGGTTTTAGTTCATAACTAAATAAAAAAACATCTCAGAATAATAAAGAATATAAAACATAAAGAAAACCCAAAACTCCTGAAGGGGAAATTGAGGAGAGATCTTCAGTCTTGATGATGAATCTGGCTTTTGAGATGGATCAATCGGCTTCCTTGGAGTAATTTCTTACTCCCTCCCTGTGTGTTTCTTTTTTCTTCCTCCTCTAGGGTGTATTTATAGGCTTTGGAATGCCTAAGAGCCCTCAAAATTAGCCTTTTCCGAATTGGACTCAACTTGGGCTCGGTAGGGACACGCCCGTGTAACACACCTGTGTGCGATTACTTGAGGTCGTGTTTGAGCCTGTCAAATTGACACGGCTGTGTGGTTTACCCATGTGAAGAGGTCCAGGCCGTGTTGATTTCGTACTTTGGCCCATTTTCTCCGTTTTTGGCCCATTTCTCGTTCATTTCGCTCTCTTATGCTCTCCTAAGTATAAAACATGAAATTAAAGCATTAGGAGCATCGAATTCACCAATTCTAATGGGAAATCATCCATAAAATGCGTTAAGCATGGGGTAAAAATATGTATAAATTACGGTTTATCAAATACCCCCACACTAAAGCATTTGCTTGTCCTTAAGCAAAATTCTCAACTTATAATTTTTATTAATAATTTCTCAAAATAATCCACGGGTAATCATACATTGAGAATTCAACTAAAAGAACATCATAGTTTCAATCATTCCAAGTTGACCAATTTATTCCGAAAACATAGGTGTCTCCCCTCGTCTAGGGTATTCAAAATGTCACAGAGTTTTACATCCTCACTAAAGATTCACTCAAATCACTCGAGGTGTTTAAGGACAATAAATGATGTAACACCCCGAACCCGAAACCAACACCGGAGTCGAACACGAGGTGTTAACTGGCTTTAACCCCTTACAAAATTTATTTTCCAGACACTGCCCAATCTGTGTACTAGTCGTTTTAAAAATCATATCTTGAGTTTCGTAACTCGAAAATCAGTTTCGTAATTTTTTCCAGAAACTAGACTCATGTGCCCATCTATGTATTTTTTTCTAGAATTTTTGGTCGGGCCAATTAGTACAGTTTATTAGTCAAAGTTCCCCAAGTTGCAGGGGTCGACTACACTGACCTTTGCCCATTACGACTTGAATATCTCCCTGCACGGGGCTTCAATACTGGTGCCGTTTGTTTCTATGAAAACTAGACTCAGAGAGGAATCTGTACATATATGGTACGACCCCTAATTATCTCTGGTTAATTTATAATGAATTTCCAAAGTCGGAGCAGGGAATCCAGAAACCGTTCTGGCCCTGTCCCACAAGAATCTGATTATCTCTTAATATACTGCCCATATGATCTTTTCGTTACTTCCTCATGAAAGCAGACTCATCGAGCTTCGATTACATAATTTATTCATCAATTAATTCCACTCCTACTATTTTTAGTGATTTTTCAATCTCATGACACTGCTGCTGCCAGCATCTGTTACGAAAGTAACTAGGTCCATTTCATGCCTACCCTTGATCCAACTCAATCGAACATTCGTGCCATTTTCGCATGGCTTAAAGTTTACATGCCATAATTCTAACACAACGTACTAGCTTATACATGCCAAAATGATCTTCTAAGCACACTAAGAAGAAGGTACCAAAACTTGCTATCCGGTGTGATGACTTCGACGACGGCCCGACCCCGCAAAAATTGATGAGTCCAAGCAACCTATAATGGGTGACAAGGAAACACCGGGTGAGTTTATAACTCAGTAAGTCATAAGCAATGCTCTACTATACATCAATAACATTATCACAAGAGGAACAAAATGGAATGAGACAATTTACTCCATCCATACCGAACCATGCCATAGATCCTCCAACCTATCGATTCAATTTCATATCAATTCATGCATTCACAATTCATATACTCATCAATAAGACATTGAAGCCTTTTCATAAATCAATTTATTTTCGTTACAATCAAACAACAAAACGGCCTTTCACCCATCCTACGATAAATTTTTATGTACGTGACTTCAAGTATAGTTGTCACATAGGTTCAACTTACCGAGCTCAACACCAAGTATAAGCATAGCACATATTAGCCATGTACTCAAGACACTTACCCGATCCGCTGTCCGCAATCGACTCAATAGTGTCGCACACATAGTGTCCATAATGATTCACGAATGTATATTGAGCCCGCACACTCAGTGCTATATAATCAACTCGCACACTTAGTGCCACGTAATCAAATCGCACACTTAGTGCTACATAGTCAGACTCGCACACTTAGTGCCGCATGGTCAATTCGCACACTTAGTGCATCATATTCATTTCGCACACTTAGTGCAACATAGTCGAATCGCACACTTAGTGCTGTACAATTTAATCCCGCGCACTTAGCGCCAATCTCATGGTCATAAATGGTTATCCCGCACGTTTAGTGCCGAGATCAACAACTCATTACATCTTACCTCTTCTCTTTCATTCAACAATTTCATCATCACATACGTACATGCATATATATATGTACATTTATTCATTCCATTCAGCATCAATACATAACATTATGACCATTGAAATAATACCAACTACATGCTTAATGACTTACTTTATGTTGGGTAAAATAATTCCGAGTCGGCTACTCGATGACCTTCGATTACCCCTTGTTGGACGCCTCTCCTTTAGGTTCTTGAGCTTAAATAATACAAATAAGAGTATTCAATATTTAACCCAATAACATGAATTTATTTATCACATTCGGCAATCACACATCATTAAATTTTTCAAACCAAAACGTCATTATATGACCACATATACACATATCCATATACTTAAGCTCAATAATTATAATGTAATATCATGTACCCACCTTAAGTATAATGCCGAATATACTTAATCATACATGCACCTAACCAAAACAATTTCCTAAAATCTTCATATCATTTATACACTAGGCCGATTGCTCTCACCAAGTTCACCTATATTCTTCAACAATTCCTTCATTGATCAAGCACATATTCGGGTAAGAAATGGCAATTTTTAGCAACCTTCGATTTAGTACCTAACTTTTACCACATATCAAATAACTCACTTCCTTACTCATGTGACCACGTATATTCGGTCATGCATACACACATAAAATCAATTTGAAGACTCTATCAATCCAACATACAATCGGCATCTTCATCCACCATTCTACCAAGCATGTAATGTTCAAACACAACCAACTCACATTCGGCCCTAGCTCATAACAAGGTAGCCGATTCTTCTCTTTTTTTTATAGTTCAACCACTCCTCTATCATCATTCACCTAACTTTAACATGAAACAACAAAACTCACCATTTCTCATCCAAATAACATGAACAACAACCATTCCTTGAACACTTTCTCATGACCGATTGCTCATGTTATCAACAAGATTCAAGGTTTGAACATGGGCTATTTAAAACATGCATGCATCTCTAAGACAACATTAAACATACCTTGGTCTAAAGGACCACCTTGGCCGAATCTTGTTTCCCCTTCTTCCTCTAGTTAGAACAATTGCAAAAGAAAGAAAATATGAACACTCCTTCTTCCCTCCTTGTTAAGCATTCAAACTCCCTTATTTTTCATGCCACAACATCAAACACTCTCCCTAGGCAAGCAATGGCCGAATCCCTCCCAAGTTCTTTTCTCCCCTTCTTTTCTTGGTTTTTCGGCTAGGTGATGGCAAGTATGACACCCATTTTTTTTGTTCCCTTTTCTATTATTAATCCCATCATTTGTTCACCAAAGAAACATTTTAAATTAGAATGAGTGGAGCATTATCACTCCTTGGCCGGCCACCCATCATCTTTTGGGCAATTTGACATGCAAAACCACTCTTTTTGGTACATGCACTAATAGACCATTTGAATTAGACTATCATATGTTTACAATGTCTCAAATTGATCCCAATTAATAATTTCTCATGCAATTGGTAAAATTAGGGAGTGAAACTTCCACATACTCATGTTCACACATAATAAGCATAAAATATAGCAAGTAATTATTTTTACGACTCGGTCTTGTGGTCCCGAAACCACTTCTCGACTAGGGTCAATTTTGGGCTGTCACAAATGAAGCACTCAATAGTCAATAATGACAAGTCATTACCATAGGCTTGCATGAAAATCAAATCTCCACCACTATAAATTGAGATGATACATCAATCAAAAGGTCTTTAGAGAGTTGTAATGAGGCTTGGTTAGGGGGTATGGTCACAAGCTGAAAGAAAGGGTTAGAATCGAGATTGAGTTGAAAAATTACTTAACTAGAAAAATATTTAATCATCACTTACATACAACATAATTCCTTTTCTGACTACAGAATTTGAATACTGAAGCTTACAAATAAAAGATCACTACTGATATGTATACATGTTTTGTAACGCCCTGATTTTCGGGATTTTCTGGGTTTCTGTGATTTTTGGTAAATTTTGAAATTTTGGTGTTCTGAATATTGGAATTGTGTTTAAAAGTGTTAGTGGGCCTTTAGAAGGCCCAAGCCTAAGTTAAACATGGTAAAATATCAAGGTTGGATTTTAAGTGAATAGGAGACTTGGTTAACTGGGCTTTTAAGAAGAACTTCGTAAATTACGACACAAATAAGGCCTTGGTAAAGTGGCAAGGTGGCGCCACTAAGTTCCTAAAAAAATGGCATTTGGGAAGGAATTAAAGGTCCAGGGTTCAAGTTGCAAGGTAGGCATATTGTTACTTTTTAATTTTAGGTATGTGTCGGGCATGTGATCACTTAAGTGAATTTCGGCAAGGGCCTTAGGGAGGTTGGGCTGATTGTTTTAGTTGATATTAGGGTTAGGTTCTTTTCTTTTTCTGTCTTGGAGAATTAGGGTTAGCCACCTGAAAGCTTTCACTGTCATTCATCCTTTCTGAGGTCGAAAACGCAAATTCCTTCTCATTGGTGCCGATTTCTTCTTCCTCTCTTTTTCCTCCATTTTCTTTCTTCCTTTTTGCTTTTTCTTCTAGCTGAAACCTTCTGATCACCTTACTCACCTCCTCTGTCAATCCCATCCTCCACAAAACCTCCATAGCCAATTGCCATAAAAGTCGAAATCTCGAAAACTCACTTCTTGTGCCGATTTCTCCAAGCCAAAATCCTTCAGTTATTTTTGTTATTTTTGATCAACTTTCATCTTATCTAAACCCTTAGTATATATTGGAAACATTACTTCAAAGTTATAGCCTCAAATCGTCATCTTCTTCATCACTTAAAAAGTTGAAATACCATATATTTAGGGACTTATAGTCGAAACTTCAGATCTCCTGGATTCGAGTTCTACCATCATTTATAGGATAGATCTACATCAGATCTATGTAGAAATCAAAGAGGAATAAGTGGTAAGTGCTCATCACCTCAGATCTAGTCTTATTTTACACTTTAGAAAAGCCGAAGTCCCTAAAATCTAAGGAGGCTATCGATTTGAGCATAGGGCTTTAAGGGTCTTTAATCGACGATTTCTTTTCATGATTACTGTCTTCTAGAGGTTTGATCGAAGGCTTGGATCTTTGGAACAACTAGACTTAGATCGAGTCATCGGTTTTCGGCAAAAAGGTAAGATTCTAAAGGCTTTAGGGGCGTGGTTCGAATATGGGTTGCTAAATATTGGGATTGGTTGTTGTGGGTTGCAATCTAAGAATTATGGTAATCAATTGTAGGACATCGTAAGGGATCTCAGTAGCAGTCGTCGTGAAACAGGTGTGTATTGAACACCCCCTCATAGTTCAATTCGGCAAAAGCCGAAATGCCGAAATTCTGGCATTTCGTGAGCTTGTGAGTGTGCGAGTGCTCACAAGATGTTTAGAAATCATTAGATCTGAAATTGCAAGTGCTAAGTTAGTGGTGTGTGAAGTTTCATGCACTTCAGTAATTGGGCCTCGATAGGCTAAAACTAGGCCCAATGGGCTTACGAGCCCATACGAGTAAATAATAAAAATATTTATAATATAAAAAAATAGAAAATAAGTATGTTCTGTTAGACTGTAGAATCGGAACTGCTTAAACCGGTAAACTGCTTGAATTAAATGGGCTTAAAATGCTAATGGACACTGTAGGGCCCATTAGGGGTTTTAGGGCCCAATGGCTAAAATTGTGAAATTGAGATAAATAAATTTCTGCGATGACAAATGGGCTAGTAAGGACCGTAGCATTCATGAGAACCTTTAAAACTGATAAAATTACTGAAATACCTTTATAAGTGAAAAGTTTACAGTTTTACTCCAAGGAGCAAAATTACTAATATACCCCTAGGGTTTAGGGTTGACCTAAATGCATGTTTGACTGTTACTATTTACTGTATGCCATGTTATTATTATCTGATGCATGGGACTGGGTTATTGATGGAGGAAGTACTGAAAGTGGCTTGACCACGTACTGGAGGCTTTGCCTCAACTTACTGATATCTGGGCAGCTATGCTGCAACTGTGGAGTGTAGGGTTGGGTGGGTTGAGCTATTCCCTACATGGAGTGGAGGGCTGGTACGGGTGGAGTGTAGCGGCTGGTTATAGGTTGGGTTGGGCTTGCAAACACGAATATGTCTGTTCTGTTCTGGAATGGGCCTACGGGCCATACTGTTATCTGAAAAGGGGCTAAGGCCCAGTTTAGCGTATTCTGAAAAGGGCTTCGGCCCAGTACCCGCGGTTATTTGAATAGGGCTTAGGCCCAATGGGCTTAAGCTGACTTGGGCTTTGGATGGGTTTTCCATATACACTGAGTTTTCCAAACTCACACCCTTTCTCTTCCAACCTTGTAGGTGAGCCCTAGTTGGTGGACTTGGAGTTGGGAGGGATTCAGAGTGGCCACGAAGATTAAATTTTTGGTTTTAAATAAGTTTCAAGTAGCTTCCTTTTTAATTTTCTCATTTATTTTTGATTATTTCTATTTTTGTTAAAGTTATAATAAGGCCGCTCTATTATTTTTATTTTGGGTTTTTAAATTACTTAAATCGTTTTCGACTTGAGATTCACATCACTTAAATTGATTCCTTGAAATTGGTTAACTCTGGGTTTATCAAAAATTACTTGTTTCAAACCGACACGACAACCAAACATCTTCAAAATGAAACTTTTTCAAAGTACAACAAAAGTCACGTTTTTCTAAACCCTTAACAATCGATAATGGATAAGACTCACACTAGTGAATCGGAACATTTCTCTTAAAACTTCATTAATGGTTTTTGCAAAGCTCACCCAAACTTTAGTAAACTAGGTAACTTGGTTAGTGGTAAGTAATGTGACACACCGGATTCAGCCGTAACGTCTAGGCCGGGTTTGTGGTGTTACATTTAGTGGTATCAGAGCCCGGTTGCAACAACTCTGCTGTGGATCGGGTCCAAAAAGGTTTTCAAAACTCTAAGCCCAAAGAGGATATTTTTGGAAAAATCCGGCTTCTGAAAACAAATTTTCTGGTTAAAGGAGATAAATTTTCAAACTTGGTTTTTTTAAATCAAATAGATTTTAAAAAGGTCTAAATCTTTTGCGTTTGTCTGAAATCTGATAAGGTCGCACACTAAATCTCCGGCACCAAGTCTGTAAGTATCTTTCTGCTCTATATATATACTGTACTGTACTAAAAATAATACTATAGATAGTACTGAGCCTTAGATATAGTACTATAGATAATGTATTATTAAGGCTACAAAATTGAGACTATAGGGTAAACTAAGCCCTAGAAAACTGAGACAGTAGCTAAACTGCAATTGCGCGAGAACAACTCTGAAACTTTATCTGTTCATAAGATATTCTGTAATAAACAATTGAAACAGTAAACTAATGTCATAAAATTCATAATTAGATAAATCGATATGAGTACGAGAGCTGCTCGGGGAAGAGGCCGTGGTCGAGGCCGAGGTAGTACTCAAGCTAGATCTTCGTCTTCTGAACACATGCTAGCTGGTGAGGTACGACCACCACCGGTGGATGATAATGGGCAGTATGATCGGGCCGCAGGGGACGACGCTCTGTTCCAGGCCATGTTGAGAGTTTTGGAAAGGGTGGCCGGAGCTAATGTCGGGCCCATGAATAGGGGGTCCATTTCTGAGCGACTTCGGGCCAACGGAGCAGAGGTTTTAGGGGCATATCTTGTAACACCCCGAACCCGAGACCGACACCGGAGTCGAACACGAGGTGTTAACAGACTTTAAACCCCTTATAAAAATATTTCCCAGACACTGCCAATCTGCGTACTAGTCACTTTAAAAAATCATATCTTGAGTTTCACAACTCGAAAATCAGTTTCGTGATTTTTCCCTGAAACTAGACTCATATGCCCATCTACATATTTTTTTCTAGAATTTTTGGTTGGGCCAATTAGTACAGTTTATTAGTCAAAGTCTCCCATGTTAATGGGATCGACTACCCTGACCTTTGAGCATTACGACTTGGATATCTCCTTGTACAGGGCTCCAATACTGATGCCGTTTGTTTCTATAGAAACTAGACTCAGATTGGAATCTATCCATATATGGTATGACTCCTAATTATCTCTGGTTAATTTATAATGAATTTCCAAAGTCGGAACAGGAAATCCAGAAACCGTTCTGGCCCTGTCTCACGAGAACCTGAATATCTCTTAACATACTGTCCGTATGATTGTTTCGTTACTTTCCTATGAAAGTAGATTCATCAAGGTTTGTTTACATAATTTATTCACTATTTAATTCCATTCCTACTATTTTTACTGATTTTCCAAATCTACATCACTGCTGCTGTCAGCATCTGCCTTTAAGGTAGATTTTACCTATTTCATGGTTTCCATGATTCAACTAGCCCTTTTTGCATAAATAGCACAATTTATGAAAGTGATTAACCATCCCCGTGGCCAATCCTTGTCAAGCATATCCACACCAAATGATTATAACATTATACTCAAACACATATAAGCCATTTTCGCATGGCTATCCAAAATTTATACAAGTCCAAAGGGTCCACGACCCACAACAAACGGGTAGTCCTATACATGCCATTTCGAAGTTCAACCAAAATTGTACCAAAAGGGGGCTTTGATAGTGTGGGCGACTTTGACCTCAAGATCCCGAGTCCGATAGCTGGAGAACCAAATCTATAAACAGAGGAACAATGAAACGGAGTAAGCAATTTATGCTTAGTAAGTTTTGAGCAAGGAATTCCAGCACAACAAAAGTATAGCATTCATATAGCTAAACGGATAATTTCATATGCACAAATTTACGATATCGTACTTGCTTCACATTATCAACCCTTATGTACATACACAAAAGATCAACTCAGCCAAAGGCCGGTAGCTCGTTTATCAACTGAGCGAATACTTATTTGTAAGGGCTCAACTAAATTCAAGCACATACGAAACATACCTCAATGTTGGGATGTTTCGAGAGTATTAACTGGAATTTTACAGCAAGTTCATTCATTCCCAAATCACGTACCTTCAGAATTTAACCGGATATAGCTCCTCGTTCAAATGCCTTCGGGACATAGCCCGGTTATAGTAATTCGCACAAATGCCTTCGGGACTTAACCCGGATTTAGTAACTCGCACAAATGCCTTCGGGCTTAGCCCGGAATTAGTATCTCGCACAAATGCCTTCGGGCTTAGCCCGGAATTAGTATCTCGCACAAATGCCTTCGGATCTTAGTCCGGATATGGTCACTTAGCACAAAGCCTTCGGGACTTAGCCCGGACAACATTCAAATAACCATGCACATTCAACAATAAATCATGGCCCATTCGTATTTCATTTTCGTTAGCAAAACTCAAACACAAAACATTTATCATTCTTGCAAATTCGGCTCAATAGCCACACACAAAGAGCATGATTTTGTTTGCTTAAAACATGATCTAATCAAATCTTAATTTAAGCTCTCTTACTCAAGAACTTACCTCGGGTGTTGTCGAACGATTCCGATAGCTATTCGACCACTTTTTCCTTCCCTTTATCGGATTTAGTTCCCCTTTGCTCTTGAGCTTAATTAAACAAATAAATTGATTTAATCATTTGAGCATCGAAAAGAGGAACACAAGGCACTTAGCCCATATTTATACATTAGACATTAAAGTCACATATGTACGGAATCATGAATCAAACTCAACATTTTAGCTAATTTTTTCCCCCTTGGCCGAATATGCATGTCTATTTTGGGGCCGATTTCAACACTTAATACATTCTACAAGTATGGTCACTTGTATTGACTAAACACCCTTTTGTTTCGAGTTCAAAACTTGGCTAATACACACATATACACACTAGTAAAGCATCCTCTCCCTTTCCATCAATTTAACACATGCATTGCTCATTAACATGCAAAAGTTATATTCGGCCTTAGCACACAACTTGCTAGCCGATTCTTCTCCATTTAGCAACCAATGCACATATGTGCTCACTCAAAAATGCTAAAAAGGAGGTTCAAGAATCATCAAGCCACCATCACATGCATCATTAACAAGCTTCATATTTAGCATGCAATGGCATTAACACAAACTCCACCTAGGCCGAATCTTAACTCATCCTCATGCCTCATCACCACAACATCAATCATCAACCAAGAATGATGCATCCATGGCTGAGTGTCATTTCCATCACATAGCAAGATTTAGACCATGGGCTAGGTAGAACTCAAGCTAACAACTAAAACATGCATGCATCTCATGGCACATCATCAAACATACCTTAGCCTAGCTACATGCATGGCCGAACCTCTTCAACCTTTCTTCTTCCTTCCTCCTTAAAATTTTGGCCAAGGATGAACCAAAGGATGAGCATTTTTTTTCTTTGTTTTTTTCTTTCTAGTTTCGGCTAAATGAAGATGAGAAAGGATGAACAAAAATTTTCTCCTTTATTTTCTTTAGCTCACGGCAATGGGGGGGGAACAACTACACACATTTTTTTTTGTATTCATCATACTCCTTTTCATTATTTTATGCCCATGCCCCTTATTTTATTTTTTTCCTACATACCTCACTGGGCCAACATGTTCCCAACATGTTTCCACCCATAGCATGGCCAACCACTAGCTCAAATTTTGGGTAATTTGACATGCAAACCCATCATTTTCACAACATGCATTAATAGACCATTTTAAATTAGCCTATCATATTTTCACCATGTCTCATATCAATCCCTATTTAATAATTTCTCATGCAATTGGCAAAATTGGAGAATGAAACTTCCACATACTCATGTACACACATAATAAGCATAGAATATGGAAATCAATTATTTTTATGACTCGGTTTTGTGGTCCCGAAACCACTTCCCGACTAGGGTCAATTTTGGGCTGTCACAACTCTCCCCCACTTAAGAAATTTTCATCCCCGAAAATCTTACCGGTAAATAGGTTTGGGTATCGTTCTTTCATCGAGCTCTCGGTTTCCCAAGTAGGTTCCTCGATCCCTTGTTTGAGCCATAACACCTTAACTAACGGAACCCTTTTGTTTCGCAACTCTTTCACTTCACGAGCTAGGACACGCATCGGTTCTTTTTCATAACTCATATCGGCTTTAATTTCAACCTCTGATGGGCTAATTATATGCGATGGATTAGATCGATAGCGTCGAAGCATCGAAACATGAAAGACGTCGTGAATCTTTTCAAGATTAGGGGGCAAAATCAATCTATACGCAACCGGACCAACTCGTTCGGAGATTTCGTACGGCCCAATGAATCTCGGGCTCAACTTGCCCTTACGGCCAAACCTGAGTACCTTTTTCCAAGGCGAAACTTTAAGGAACACTTTATCTCCCACCTGATATTCAATGTCCTTTCGTTTCAAATCCGCATACGATTTTTGACGATCTGTGGCTGCTTTCAGACTTTCACGGATTACCTTTACTTTCTGTTCGGCATCCTTAATCAAATCAACTCCGAAAATTTTACTTTCACCGAGCTCGGTCCAAAACAATGGTGTACGGCATTTACGACCGTACAAAGCCTCGTAAGGTGCCATCTTAATACTTGATTGAAAACTATTGTTGCAAGCGAATTCAATCAAAGGTAAATACCGTTCCCATGAACCACTGAACTCGAGGATGCAACATCTCAACATATCCTCAAGTATCTGAATTATCCGCTCAGATTGACCATCGGTTTGGGGATGAAAAGCAGTGCTAAAATGCAGCTTGGTACCCAAAGCTTCTTGCAATTTCTTCCAAAATCGTGAGGTGAATCTCGGATCTCTATCCGACACGATAGAAATAGGTACCCCGTGTAATCTCACAATCTGAGAAACATACAATTCGGCTAGTTTATCCAATGAAAAATCCGTACGCACGGGGATAAAGTGAGCCGACTTAGTCAGTCTATCAACAACAACCCAAATCGCATCCTTCTTACTTGTTGACAATGGCAGTCCGGACACAAAGTCCATTGTGACTCGATCCCATTTCCACTCGGGTATCATGATCGGCTGAAGTAATCCTGAAGGCACTTGATGTTCCGCTTTCACTTGTTGACATATTAAACATCTCGAAACAAGGTCGGAGATGTCTCGTTTCATACCATGCCACCAAAACCAACGTTTCAAATCGTTGTACATTTTCGTACTCCCCGGGTGACTTGACATTCGGCTACAATGGGCTTCGTTCAGAATCATCGAAATGAGTTCCGAACTCCTTGGAACACACAAACGACTTCTGAACCTCAAACAATCATCATCATCAATTTGAAACTCCGATTCCTTGTTCGGAGCACACTCAGCCCGTTTTGCAACCAATTCATCATCAACTTTCTGGGCTTCACGAATTTGATGAATCAATAATGGTTTGGCTTTTAATTCAGCAACTAACACATTGTCAGGTAGAACAGACAAATGCACATTCATTGCTCGTAAAGCAACCAATGACTTCCGGCTTAAGGCGTCTGCAACCACATTAGCCTTTCCCGGGTGGTAATCAATGACAAGCTCGTAATCTTTCAACAACTCAAGCCAACGTCTTTGTCGCAGATTTAAGTCTCTTTGAGTCATCAAATATTTGAGACTTTTGTGATCCGAAAATACATGGCACTTCTTACCAAATAAGTAATGTCGCCATATTTTTAAAGCAAATACGATGGCAGCTAGTTCAAGATCATGGGTCGGATACTTTTTCTCATGTGGCTTTAATTGTCTCGACGCATAGGCCACAACTCGACCTTCTTGCATCAATACGCAACCCAACCCAAGTAGGGATGCGTCACTATAAATGACAAACTCTTTGCCTGATTCGGGTTGCACTAAAATTGGAGCTTCAGTCAAATAAGTTTTTAGTTGATCAAAACTTTTCTGACATTTCTCCGTCCATTCGAACTTAACATCCTTTTGAAGTAGCTTCGTCATTGGTGCGGCTATCATCGAGAAACCTTTGACAAATCGTCGGTAATAACCGGCGAGCCCCAAAAAGCTCCGAACCTCAGTAATATTTCTCGGAGGTTTCCAATTAAGTATGGCTAAAATTTTGTTCGGGTCAACTCGAATACCCGATGCGGATACTACATGACCGAAGAAGCTAGCCTCTCTTAACCAGAACTCACACTTACTGAACTTAGCATATAACTGCTTATCCCGCAAAATTTGCAACACTAGCCTCAGATGCTCAGCATGTTCGGTCTCATCTCTTGAATAGACCAAGATGTCATCAATGAACACAACTACGAACCGATCCAAATATGGTCTGAAGATCCGATTCATCAAATCTATAAATACCGCAGGGGCATTAGTGAGCCCAAACGGCATCACTAAGAACTCGTAGTGACCATATCTCGTTCTGAAGGCAGTTTTGGGTATGTCCGAATCTCGAATTCGCAACTGATAATAGCCCGATCTCAAATCTATTTTTGAGAACACTGAGGCTCCCTTCAGTTGGTCGAACAAATCATCGATACGTGGTAACGGATATTTGTTCTTTATCGTCACTTCATTCAGTTGACAATAGTCAATGCACAACCTCATGGTTCCGTCCTTCTTTTTCACGAACAATACTGGTGCACCCCAAGGTGAGAAACTTGGTCGAGCAAAACCTCTATCCGTCAATTCTTGCAACTGAGCTTTCAACTCTTTTAACTCGGTTGGTGCCATACGATACGGAGCTATCGAAATCGGCGTAGTCCCAGGTACAAGCTCAATACCAAACTCTACCTCCCGAACAGGTGGTAAACCCGGTAATTCTTCAGGAAAAACATCCGGGTATTAACAAACCACCGGCACAGATTCGGGTTTCTTGTCTAATTCTTGGTCATCCAGTACATACGCAAGGTATGCTTCGCACCCTTTTCTTACATATTTCTGGGCCAACATTGCTGATATTACAGCTGGCATCCCCTCCAAGTCCGTAGACTCAACTCGGATTACTTCGTTATTTGCGCACCTCAAATCAATAGTCTTGCTTTTGCAATTCACAACCGCATCGTGCGCGGTCAACCAATCCAAACCAAGAATAACATCAAATTCATCAAACGGCAAAAGCATCAAGTCCGCCGGAAAATAGGAACCTCGAATTTCTAGGGGACATTTCTTACACACTTTGTCGACAAGCACGTAACGACCCAAGGGATTTGACACCCGAATTACGAACTCAGTAGACTCAATAGGTAAAGTCTTACTGGATGCTAAGGTTTCACATATGTAAGAATGAGTAGAACCGGGGTCAATCAAAGCAATTACATTAGTATCAAAGAGAGTAAAAGTACCGGTAATAACATCAGGCGAAGAAGCATCCTCGCGGGCACGTATAGCATAAGCTCTAGCAGGCGCACGAGCCTCGGATCTGGTCGTAGCATCTCTAGATCCTCTCTGGCCACCACTAGCATTGCCCGTATTTCCAGATGGTCTACCTCGAGCAGTGGTAGCACCCGGTTTCCCACTCTGATTTACATTCTGTTCAGACAACGTCGGGCAATCTTTAATGAAGTGGTCAACTGATCCGCACTTGTAACAGGAGCGGTCAGGGAATCTACAACTCCCCGAATGCCATTTACCGCAATATCGACATTTCGTTCTGTCTCGACGTTCATTCCCAACACTGGCGACCGAAGTGCCTCGTGTACCCACAGGGGGTCGATCACGATCTCGTCTAAAAAGGCCCGAAGTGCCTCTCGACCAGCCGACATCATCTCGAAATTTCTTCGATGCCTATTGAAGAGACTTTCCCGAAGATCTTTTACGAAACTCTCCAGTTCCCTCATCAACTTTTTGTTTTTCTTTTCTAAGCTCTTCGGCTTTACAAGCTCGCTCGACAAGTACTACGAACTCTCGTATTTCAAGAACGCCAACGAACATTTTTATATCTTCATTCATCCCATCCTCGAAGCGTTTACACATAATAGCCTCGGACGAAACACATTCCCGAGCGTATTTGCTAAGTCTAACAAATTTTCGCTCGTAATCAGTAACCGACATGGAACCTTGCTTAAGCTCAAGAAATTCCTTCCGTTTTTGATCAACAAATCTCTGACTGATATACTTTTTCCGAAACTCAGTTTGGAAAAACTCCCAAGTTACTTGCTCTCGGGGCACAACAGAAGTCAGAGTACTCCACCAATAGTAGGCAGAATCACGTAGCAAGGAGATAGTACACTTTAGGCATTCATCGGGTGTACAAGATAGCTCATCGAGTACCCGGATAGTGTTGTCTAACCAAAATTCAGCTTGCTCGGCATCGTCGCTATCCGTAGCCTTAAATTCAGTAGCCCCATGTTTTCGGATTTTGTCAACTGGGGGCTTATTTGACCTTATTTGGTCAGTTACCAGAGGTATTGTAGGTGCGGGGGTTGTATTAGTCGGGAAGGAGGTTGTGTAACAGCCGTATTAGTTCGAATGTATTGGTTGAACCAATCATTCATCACGCAATAGAAAGCTTGTCTAGCTTCATCATTCGGGTTACTAGCATTAGGTTGAGAGTCCGCCGGCGCTGTTCCTTGTGCGGGAGCAGGCGCTACACTCTCAAGATCATCAGCTACCTCTCGGTCGGGATCGGGATCCATTACTATAAATAAACACATTTACAATTGTCAGAAATCACCACACTATCAAGTAATCACATAAAATGGCATGTATAGCTAGACCCAACGCATTACGGTAGTCCTAGAATTGACTAAACCGTAGCTCTGATACCAATCAAATGTAACACCCCGAACTCGAGACCGACACCGGAGTCGAACACGAGGTGTTAACAGACTTTAAACCCCTTATAAAAATATTTCCCAGACACTGCCAATCTGCGTACTAGTCGCTTTAAAAAATCATATCTTGAGTTTCACAACTCGAAAATCAGTTTCGTGATTTTTCCCTGAAACTAGACTCATATGCCCATCTACATATTTTTTTCTAGAATTTTTGGTAGGCCAATTAGTACAGTTTATTAGTCAAAATCTCCCATGTCACAGGGATCGACTACCCTGACCTTTGCGCATTACGACTTGGATATCTCCTTGTACAGGGCTCCAATACTGATGCCGTTTGTTTCTATAGAAACTAGACTCAGAGAGGAATCTATCCATATATGGTATGACTCCTAATTATCTCTGGTTAATTTATAATGAATTTACAAAGTCGGAACAAGAAATCCAGAAACCGTTCTGGCCCTGTCTCACGAGAACCTGAATATCTCTTAACATACTATCCGTATGATTGTTTCGTTACTTTCCTATGAAAGTAGATTCATCAAGGTTTGTTTACATAATTTATTCACTATTTAATTCCATTCCTACTATTGTTAGTGATTTTCCAAATCTACATCACTGCTGCTGTCAGAATCTGCCTTTAAGGTAGACTTTACCTATTTCATGGTTTCCATGATTCAACTAGCCCTTTTTGCATAAATAGCACAATTTATGAAAGTGATTAACCATCCCCGTGGCCAATCCTTGTCAAGCATATCCACACCAAATGATTATAACATTATACTCAAACACATATAAGCCATTTTCGCATGGCTATCCAAAATTTATACAAGTCCAAAGGGTCCACGACCCACAACAAACGGGTAGTCCTATACATGCCATTTCGAAGTTCAACCAAAATTGTACCAAAAGGGGGCTTTGATAGTGTGGGCGACTTTGACCTCAAGATCCCGAGTCCGATAGCTGGAGAACTTAATCTATAAAACAGAGGAACAATGAAACGGAGTAAGCAATTTATGCTTAGTAAGTTTTGAGCAAGGAATTCCAGCACAACAAAAGTATAGCATTCATATAGCTAAACGGATAATTTCATATGCACAAATTTACGATATCGTACTTGCTTCACATTATCAACCCTTATGTACATACACAAAAGATCAACTCAGCCAAAGGCCGGTAGCTCGTTTATCAACTGAGCGAATACTTATTTGTAAGGGCTCAACTAAATTCAAGCACATACGAAACATACCTCAATGTTGGGATGTTTCGAGAGTATTAACTGGAATTTTACAGCAAGTTCATTCATTCCCAAATCACGTACCTTCAGAATTTAACCGGATATAGCTCCTCGTTCAAATGCCTTCGGGACATAGCCCGGTTATAGTAATTCGCACAAATGCCTTCGGGACTTAACCCGGAATTAGTAACTCGCACAAATGCCTTCGGGCTTAGCCCAGAATTAGTATCTCGCACAAATGCCTTCGGGCTTAGCCCGGAATTAGTATCTCGCACAAATGCCTTCGGGCTTAGCCCGGAATTAGTATCTCGCACAAATGCCTTCGGATCTTAGTCCGGATATGGTCACTTAGCACAAAGCCTTCGGGACTTAGCCCGGACAACATTCAAATAACCATGCACATTTAACAATAAATCATGGCCCATTCGTATTTCATTTTCGTTAGCAAAACTCAAACACAAAACATTTATCATTCTTGCAAATTCGGCTCAATAGCCACACATAAAGAGCATGATTTTGTTTGCTTAAAACATGATCTAATCAAATCTTAATTTAAGCTCTCTTACTCAAGAACTTACCTCGGGTGTTGTCGAACGATTCCGATAGCTATTCGACCACTTTTTCCTTCCCTTTATCGGATTTAGTTCCCCTTTGCTCTTGAGCTTAATTAAACAAATAAATTGATTTAATCATTTGAGCATCGAAAAGAGGAACATAAGACACTTAGCCCATATTTATACATTAGACATTAAAGTCACATATGTACGGAATCATGAATCAAACTCAACATTTTAGCTAATTTTTTCCCCCTTGGCCGAATATGCATGTCTATTTTGGGGCCGATTTCAACACTTAATACATTCTACAAGTATGGTCACTTGTATTGACTAAACACCCTTTTGTTTCGAGTTCAAAACTTGGCTAATACACACATATACACACTAGTAAAGCATCCTCTCCCTTTCCATAAATTTAACACATGCATTGCTCATTAACATGCAAAAGTTATATTCGGCCTTAGCACACAACTTGCTAGCCGATTCTTCTCCATTTAGCAACCAATGCACATATGTGCTCACTCAAAAATGCTAAAAAGGAGGTTCAAGAATCATCAAGCCACCGTCACATGCATCATTAACAAGCTTCATATTTAGCATGCAATGGCATTAACACAAACTCCACCTAGGCCGAATCTTAACTCATCCTCATGCCTCATCACCACAACATCAAACATCAACCAAGAATGATGCATCCATGGCCGAGTGTCATTTCCATCACATAGCAAGATTTAGACCATGGGCTAGGTAGAACTCAAGCTAACAACTAAAACATGCATGCATCTCATGGAACATCATCAAACATACCTTAGCCTAGCTACATGCATGGCCGAACCTCTTCAACCTTTCTTCTTCCTTCCTCCTTAATATTTTTGGCCAAGGATGAACCAAAGGATGAGCTTTTTTTTTCTTTGTTTTTTTCTTTCTAGTTTCGGCTAAATGAAGATGAGAAAGGATGAACAAAAATTTTCTCCTTTCTTTTCTTTAGCTCACGGCAATGGGGGGGAAACAACTACACACATTTTTTTTAGTATTCATCATACTCCTTTTCATTATTTTATGCCCATGCCCCTTATTTTATTTTTTTCCTACATACCTCACTAGGCCAACATGTTCCCAACATGTTTCCACCCATAGCATGGCCAACCACTAGCTCAAATTTTGGGTAATTTGACATGCAAACCCATCATTTTCACAACATGCATTAATAGACCATTTTAAATTAGCCTATCATATTTTCACCATGTCTCATATCAATCCCTATTTAATAATTTCTCATGCAATTGGCAAAATTGGAGAATGAAACTTCCACATACTCATGTACACACATAATAAGCATAGAATATGGAAATCAATTATTTTTATGACTCGGTTTTGTGGTCCCGAAACCACTTCCCGACTAGGGTCAATTTTGGGTTGTCACATATCTGGAGTAGCCCCAAATGTGGCTGAGTACTGGCTGGAAGCCATGGAGAGGATTATGGATGACTTGGATTGCTCAGTGGAGCAGAAGTTAAAAGGAGTGGTGTCGTTGTTGCGGGACAAGGCGTATCAGTGGTGGATCACTGTGAGAGAGGGTACCCCAGCAAAGAGGGTAACATGGGAGTTGTTCAAGTAGTCCTTCAAGGGGAAATATGTCGGAGCTTGCTATGTGGATACACAAAGAAAGGAATTCCTGAATTTGACCCAGGGTAGTAAGACCGTTGCTGAATATGAGGTAAAGTTTTTGTGATTGAGCCGGTACGCTAGTGGAATCATCTCCACTAAATATGAGCGTAGTGTTCATTTTGAGGATGGCCTCAGGGATAAGTTAAGGGTGCTGATAGCTCCGCAGAGAGAGCGCGATTTTGCTGCACTGTTAGAGAAGGCTAAGATAGCCGAAGAGGTGAAGCAAGCCAAACGAAAGAACCGCAATAGGGATCGAAACAGATTCAGGAGGGATACTGGACCAGTTGGTGCTGCAAACCAAAATGTTAAGAGAGTTAGGATAGAGGAACTAGGTCGAGTAGTTCCGGTGAACGCAGTTAGACCACAAGCTTGTTGAGATTGTGGTAGAGTGCATCTGGGGGAATGTTGGAAGCGTACTGGGGCTTGTCTTCATTGTGGGTCAAAGGAACATAGGATCAGGGATTGTCCTAGGAGGCCAGCCTAGACTCAAGTGGCTAAACAAGGGGCTGTGCAACCTGTGCAACCAGCGGGAGATAGACCGCCGCCGTCGAGAGGTCGTGGACAAGGTCGCGGTGGCAATGGCCGTGGACGTGGGGCACCTGGCAGGGGTGCTGTTAATGTTGAGGCTCGTCAGCCAGCTTTGGTATATGCTGCTCATTGCCGCGAGGAGGGTGACGCACCTGATGTTATAACTGGAACGTTTTTGATCTCTGGCGTACCTTATACTGCTCTGATAGATGTAGGGTCAACTCATTCGTATGTTATATGTGACATTTCTGGGACATTGGGTGTACTCTTTGAGGAGACTGTGTGTAGGGTAACTGTGATAAGTCCTTTAGGTCACTTGGTTAAAAGAGAGAAACTCTTTAGGGAGGTGCCTTTAGAGACTCAAGGTAGGATTTTCTGTGGAGACTTGTTGGGGTTACCGTTCGGAGAATTCGATTTAATCCTAGGGATGGACTGGTTGACCAAGCATAGGGCAACTCTGGATTGTGCAGCTAAGAGGATAGTATTAAGGACTGTTGAGGATGAAGAGGTAGTGATTATTGGAAAATAAAGAGATTACTTGTCCAATGTAGTATCGGCTTTGGGGGCTGAAAAACTGATGCGTAAGGGATGCGAGGCATATTTGGCTTTTGTAAGCCAAGCTGAAACTGAGGATCTAACTGTGGAGACAGTCAGGACTGTTAGAGAATTCCGAGATGTTTTCCCAGAAGAGCTTCCTGGATTACCTCCGAATCGAGAAGTTGAGTTTGGAATCGATTTGCTGCCTGGAACAGCTCTAGTGTCCATTGCACCCTATAGGATGGCACCGAAGGAGTCAGTGGAACTGAAAGCTCAAATCCAAGAGTTGTTGGATAGAGGCTTCATTAGACTGAGTGTGTCTCCATAGGGAGCACCGGTCCTGTTTGTGAAGAAAAAGGACAGGACGATGCGTATGTGCATCGATTATCGCCAGTTGAACAAACTGACGATAAAGAACAAATACTCACTGCCTAGAATTGACGATCTATTTGACCAACTTAGAGGAGCTTCGGTATTTTCCAAGATTGACCTTCGATCTGGATACCATCAACTAAGGGTAAAGGAAGTGAATATTCATAAGATAGCATTCAGAACTCGATATGGTCATTACGAGCTTCTGGTTATGCCGTTTGGGTTGACGAACGCACCTGCAGCTTTCGTGGATCTGATGAATCTAGTATTCTAACCTTAGTTGGATCGATTCGTGGTCGTTTTTATCGATGATATTTGGTATATTCGGAAATTGAGGAGAAGCATGATGAGCATCTACGTATTGTGCTGCAAGTGTTGAGAGAGAAACAACTTTATGCGAAGTTTAGTAAGTGTGAATTCTGGTTGCGAGAAGTGACTTTTCTAGGTCATGTGGTTTCTACCGAAGGAGTTATAGTGGATCCTTGAAAAATTGAGGCAGTTTTGGAATGGAAACCACTGAAGTCAGTATCAGAAATTCAGAGTTTTCTGGGTCCGGCAGACTATTACAGAAGGTTTGTAGAGGGATTTTCTCTGATTGCTGCACCATTGACGAAACTGTTAAGGAAAGGAGTAGCATTTGTCTGGACTGAAAAATAGTAGAAAGCTTTTGACCAGTTGAAAAAGGTATTGACTAAGGTGCCAGTGTTGATTCAACCGGAGTCTGGGAAGGACTTCACTGTGTATAGCGATGCGTCGCATATGGGGTTAGGATGCGTACTGATGCAAGAGGGTAAGGTGGTCGCTTATGCTTCGCGACAGCTTAAGCCTCATGAAGCAAACTACCCTACGCATGATTTAGAGCTAGCAGCAGTGATCTTCACATTGAAAATCTAGAGACATTACGTATATGGAGAAAAGTGTATTATATACAAAGACCATAAGAGCCTAAAGTATCTGTTGACTTAGAAGGAGTTAAACCTTAGGCAACGAAGATGGATAGAGTTGCCTAAGGATTATGACTGTTCGATTGAGTACCACCCAGGTAAGGCTAATGTGGTGGCTGATGCTTTGAGTCGAAGGGTTGCTGCTGATTTGAGAGCCTTGTTTGCACTTTTGAGTCTGTTCGACGATGGAAGTCTGTTGGTAGAATTGCAAGTGAGGACTACTTAGACTGAACAGATTAAAGAAAAACAGTTGAAAGATGATTCGTTAATTCTTCAGTTTCGGCAAGTTAAAAATGGTGAGAATGAGGATTTTTGGACTGAATACTGACGGAGTTCTGTGCTTTCATGGAAGAGTTTGTATTCCGAAAGACCTTGAATTGAGGCGGTCAATTCTAAAAGAGGCTCATGGTGGACCTTGTGCTATGCATCCTAGAGGAAATAAGTTATATTAAGACTTACGAGAGATGTACTGGTGGCCTGGACTAAAACGAGAGGTGACTGAATTGGTTGGGAAATGTCTAACGTGCCAGCAAGTTAAGGCCGAGCACCAATTACCTTCTGGATTACTACAAATAGTGAAAATTCCACTATGGAAGTGGGAGAGAGTAACTATGGACTTCGTGAGTGGGCTACCTTTGTCACCCACCATGAAAGATTCTGTGTGGGTAATTGTGGATAGGTTAACGAAATCTGCCCATTTCATACCTGTTCGTACTGATTACTCACTGCAAAAGTTGACCAAGTTGTATGTGGCGGAGATAGTGCGATTGCATGGGGTGCCAGTGTCAATTATTTCTGATCGAGACCCTAGGTTTACATCTCGGTTCTGGCAGAAGTTACAGGAGGCGTTGTGTACACGATTGGATTTCAGTACTGCTTTTCACCCTCAGACAGATGGACAGTCAGAAAGGGTTATTCAAGTTTTGGAGGATATGTTAAGAGGTTGTGTCATCGATTTTCGTGGTAGTTAGGAGGACTACTTGCCGTTGGCAGAGTTCGCGTACAACAACAGCTACCAAGCAAGTATTCAGATGGCTCCATATGAGGCACTTTATGGGCGAAGATGTCGTACGCCTACGTGTTGGACAGAGTTGGGTGAACGACAAGTGCTTGTACCGGAATTAGTGGCAGATACTGAAAGTAAGGTTAAGTTGATAAGAGATCGATTAAAGGAGGCATCTGATAGACAGAATTCGTATGCAGATCTAAAGCGTAAAGAGATTGAGTTCATTGTTGGGGATATGGTTTTCTTGAAGGTTTCACCTGGGAAGAAGATCTTGAGGTTCGGCAAGAAAGGCAAACTGAGTCCGTGGTTTATAGGGCCTTATCAAGTTCTTAAACGGGTAGGGCTAGTAGCATATCAGTTAGAGTTACCACCGGAGTTGGACAGAATCCATGACGTCTTTCATGTGTCCATGTTGAGACGATATTGATCGGATCCTTCACATGTTGTGCCAGTGGAGGAGATTGAAGTAAAGACTGATTTGACCTTTGAGGAGGAACCCGTGCAAATTTTAGATCGAGAGGTTAAAGTTTTAAGAAGGAAGTCGGTTCCATTGGTGAAAGTACTGTGGCGTAATCATGGAAGGGAAGAGGCTACTTGGGAGTCAGAAGAGACTATGCGTCGACAATACCCTCAATTATTTGGATTAGGTAAATGTCGAGGCCGAAATTTTTTTAAGGGGGTAGAGTTGTAACGCCCAAATTTTTAGGATTTTTCAGGTTTCTGTGATTTTTGGTAAATTTTAAAATTTTGGTGTTCTGAATATTGGAATTGTGTTTAAATGTGTTAGTGGGCCTTTAGAAGCTCCAAGCCTAAGTTAAACACGATAAAATATCAAGGTTGGATTTTAAGTGAATAGGAGACTTGGTTAAGTGGGCTTTTATGAAGAACTTCGTAAATGAAGAAATTCGTAAATTACGACACAAATAAGGCATTGGTAAAGTGGCAAGGTGGCGCCACTAAGTTCCTAAAAAAATGGCATCTGGGAAGGAATTAAAGGTCCAGGGTTCAAGTTGCAAGGTAGGCATATTGTTACTTTTTAATTTTAGGCATGTGATCACTTAAGTGAATTTCGGCAAGGGCCTTAGGGAGGTTGGGCCGATTGTTTTAGTTGATATTAGGGTTAGGTTCTTTTCTTTTTCTATCTTGGAGAATTAGGGTTAGCCACATGAAAGCTTTCACTGCCATTCATCCTTTCCGAGTTCTCACAAAAGCCGAAAACACAAATTCCTTCTCCTTGGTGCCGATTTCTTCTTCCTCTCTTTTTCCTCCATTTTCTTTCTCCCTTTTTGCTTTTTCTTCTAGCTGAAACCTTCTGATCACCTTACTCACCTCCTATGTCAATCCCATCCTCCACAAAACCTCCATAGTCGATTGCCATAAAAGTTGAAATCTCGAAAACTCACTTCTTGTGTTGATTTCTCCAAGCCAAAATCCTTCAGTTATTTTTGTTCTTTTTGATCAACTTTCATCAGTTCTAAACCCTTAGTATCCGTTGGCAACATTACTTCAAAGTTATAACATCAAATCGTCATCTTCTTCATCGCTTAAAAAGCTGAAATACCATATATTTAGGGACTTATAGCTGAAACATCAGATCTCCTGGATTCGAGTTCTACTATTGTTTAGAGGATAGATCTGTATCAGATCTGCGTAGAAATTAAAGATGAATAAGTGGTAAGTTCTCATCACCTCAGATCTAGTCTTATTTTACAATTTAGAAAAGCCAAAGTACCTAAAATCTAGGGAGGCTGTTGATTTGGGCATAGGGCTTTAAGGGTCTTTAACTGATGATTTCTTTTGGTGATTAGTGTCTTCTAGAGGTTTGATCGAAGGCTTGGATCTTTGGAACAACTAGACTTAGATCTAGTCATCGGTTTTCGGCAAAAAGGTAAGATTCTAAAGGCTTTAGGGGCATTGTTCGAATATGGGTTGCTGAATATTGGGATTGGTTGTTGTGGGTTGCAATCTAAGAATTGTGGTAATCAATTGTAGGACATCGTAAGGGATATCAGTAGCAGTCATCACGAAACAGGTGTGTATCGAACACCCCCTCATAATCGAATTCGGAAAAAGCCGAAATGCCGAAATTCTGGCATTTTGTGGGCTTGTGAGTGTGCGAGTGCTCACAAGACGTTTAGAAATCATTAGATCTAAAATTTCAGGTGGTAAGTTAGTCGTGTGTGAGGTTTCGTGCACTTCAGTAATTGGGCCTCGATAGGCTAAAACTAGGCCCAATGGGCTTACGGGCCCATACGGGTAAATAATAAAAATATTTATAATATAAAAAAATAGGCAATAAGTATATTCTGTTAGACTGTAGAATCGAAACTGCTTAAATCGGTAAACTAGTCATAAAACTTGAATTAAATGGGCTTAAAATGCTAATGGACACTGTAGAGCCCATTAGGGTTTTAGGGCCCAATGGCTAAAATTGTGAAATTGAGATAAATAAATTACTGCAATGAAAAATGGGCTAGTAAGGACCGTAACATTCACGAGAACCCTTAAAACTGATAAAATTACTGAAATACCTTTATAGGTGAAAAGTTTACAGTTTTACTCCAAGGAGCAAAAGTACTGATATACCCCTAGGGTTTAGGGTTGACCTGAATGCATGTTTGACTGTTACTATTTACTGCATGCCATGTTATTATTGTCTGATGCATGGGACTGGGTTATTGATGGAGGAAGTACTGAAAGTGGCTTAACCATGTACTGGAGGCTTTGCCTCAACTTACTGATTTCTGAGCAGCTATTCTACAACTGTGGAGGGAGGGCTGGGTGGGTTGAGCTATTCCCCACATGGAGTGGAGGGATGGTACGGGTGGAGTGTAGCGGCTGGTTATAAGCTGGGTTGGGCTTGCATACACGAATATGTCTGTTCTCTTCTAGAATGGGCCTACGGGCCATACTGTTATCTGAAAAGGAGCTAAGGCCCAGTTTAGCGTATTCTGAAAAGGGTTTCGGCCCAGTACCCGCGGTTATCTAAATAGGGCTTAGTCCCAATGGGCTTGAGCTGACTTGGGCTATGGATGGGTTTTCCATATACACTAGGTTTTCCAAACTCACCCCCTTTCTCTTCCAACCTTGCAGGTGAGCCCTAGTTGGTGGACTTGGAGCTGGGCGGGATTCAGAGTGGCCACGAAGATTAAATTTCTGGTTTTAAATAAGTTTCAAGTAGCTTCCTTTTTAATTTTCGCATTTATTTTTGATTATTTCTATTTTGGTTAAAGTTGTAATAAGGCCGCTCTATTATTTTTATTTTGGGTTTTTAAATTACTTAAATCGTTTTCGACTTGAGATTCACATCACTTAAATTGATTCCTTGAAATTGGTTAACTCTGGGTTTATCAAAAATTACTTGTTTCAAACCGACACGACAACCAAACGTCTTCGAAACGAAACATTTTCAAAGTACAACGAAAGTCACGTTTTCCTAAACCCTTAACAATCGATAATGGATAGGACTCACACTAGTGAATCGGAACATTTCTCTTAAAACTTCATTAATGGTTTTTGCAAAGCTCACCCAAACTTTTGTAAACTAGGTAACTTGGTTAGTGGTAGGTAATGTGACACACCGGATTCGGCCGTAACGTCTAGGGCGGGTTTGTGGTGTTACATGTTTTTTTTTATTTTTATTTTTTTTAAGAACAAGTTAAATAACATAGACTAACTATTAAGAACAAGACATAGCTAAGCAATTTATTCAACTAAAATCTCGACAAAAATAGGGATCAAATTAATTTAGAGGATTTCAACAATAATGGGTTGAGGGTTAATATTAAGGGTAATATAAGAAATGGCTTGTTAGCTCAACGGGGTTTACTAGGGGTTAATCGTGGAGGTAGGCTTTTCATGGTATGAGTGGGTTAATCCTAAGTGCCTTAATCATTTTGACATATCAAATCAAATGGTGTGGTCCTGACATGCATAATCAAGCAAGTTCTAGAATAACAGTTCAATACTGACGCACTCAAAGCAATAAAAAAGTGAGAATGAAAGAATTAATAGATGCTCAAAAGGCTCAAAAATATCACAAAATTATGGCTTTTTGATGTTTAGAACTTGCGAATTCCAACTCAAAGTAATACCTAAACTTTGGGGAAACAACCTAAGATTTTAAATTCTTAAAAATCAACTTATCATGCTCGATTCTTTAATGTCTTAAGGTTTAAACAATCAATGCATAAATGCCTATGTTTTAATTGAATATATATCAATCAAAATCATAAATCAATTAAAATTTATTCTAAATATGATATGAAAGCTTTTCAAGAGAACAAGGCAGTCATTCAAGGATTTTTCTAATAATAAAATGAATACCCCACCCACAATTAAGATGTACATTGCCCTCAATGTATAAAGATAGAGAAGAAAAGATAAATTTGCAATCATAAGATAGGGGGAGAAGTGAAACTTCCTGAGTTGAAATGGATGAAATTCCTAGATTAGCGAGAGTGAGTTGCTAGAAATACCACTGGAGGACAAACATGATTCTGAAGGACAGAAGGATAATTGGGGGAATAATTTGATAGTAATCATAAAGATAAGCCGGTTTTAAAACAAAAGAAACCTT
Source organism: Gossypium hirsutum (assembly GCF_007990345.1). Lineage (NCBI taxonomy): Eukaryota > Viridiplantae > Streptophyta > Magnoliopsida > Malvales > Malvaceae > Gossypium > Gossypium hirsutum. The sequence continues at coordinate 78,595,715 of NC_053430.1, read as the reverse complement.
AAAAATAAATAAAATAAAATCGATAATAATTTTTTTTCAAGTGGCATGGCCGGTTCACACGCCCGTATGGATCGTGTCCAGCCCGTGTTTGTCGCGAAGTGAGATGTCGTCACACGGCCTTCAAGCACGCCCATGTGTCTAGGCCATGTGGCTACATGGTCATGTTACACGACCATGTATGATGTGGTTCGCTTCTCCCACGGTCGTGTAGCTCTGTACACGCCCGTGTTGTTTTGGAAGGTTTGACCACGGCCATGTCGCACGGCCGTGGTGTTTTATCGTAGCCCGTGTTTGGGAAAATTGTTGTGCTATTTTCACACGGCCCTAAGCATACCCGTGCTCTTGGCCGTGTCTCTGTGGAAAACCTGTATTCAAGAGCTCCGTTAGTCAGTTAAGTGTTGAAGACTAAATTTTAAAGAAGTTAATATAGTTAGTGCTCAGGTTGCCTCTCAAGAAGCACTTATTTATAGTCTAAGCTCGACTTACCTCTCTGTTGAATGATCATGGTGGTTTGAGGAGTTTATACTCCTCATTCCTGCTATCAATCTCATCAAAATAAGGTTTTAAACGGGTGCTGTTTATCTTAAAAGTGCCGAACTTGGGATGACTCACCTCAACTGTACCGAATAGAAAAATACTAAGTACCATAAGAGGGATTTCTTCATTCGGTCTGGCAGTGACAATGTGAGATCTGCGGCATCTAGTAAGTCTTTATCTCCAACCTTAAGTTGATTTGGAGAGGTATCGAGCTTGTTCTGGCATAGTTTTGGTTTATCGTGTGTTCTCGTTTATGTGTACGCCATTCATCTAGCTCCTCTATTTGCAGCCTTCGTTCTTCATGAGTAGGTCCTCTATTATTTCTTGAGAATGATTCATGCGCTCCTTCAGACTCATTTCCTGAAAAGTAGGTTGTTCCATGTTATCAGTTTTAGTAGAATGGGTTAAATGATCACCTTCAATTTCCGATGTGTTGCCAAATTGCGAGCTGAGGGGTGATTGTTTAGTCTCCCACACGGAGTGTGAGTTCACCTGTGCCAACAACAATAATCATTTTAGCAGATGCTAAAAAGGGCCTTCCTAAGATTAAAGGAGTGTTGTTATCCTCCTCTATGTCTAGAACAATGAAGTCAACGGGAAATATAAATTTATCGATTTTAACTAGTACATCTTCAATAATACCCCTAGGAAATCTTATAGTTTTATCTGCTAATTGAATGCTCATCCTAGTCTGTTTGGGGTTTCCCTAGACCTAGTTGCTTAAACATTTTGTAAGGTATGACGTTGATACTAGCCCCCTAATCAGCTAATGCATTATTAACATCTAAACTACCAATTAAGCAAGGAATCGTAAAACTCCCTGGATATTTAAGTTTTTTTGGGTAGTTTATTCTAGAGAATAGCCTGAGCAAACTGCGTTTAGCTCCACATGCGATGCCCTCGTCCAACTTCCGCTTATTTGCTAAAAGCTCCTTTAAAAATTTCATTACGTTTGGCATCTGCGATAGGGCTTCAATAAAGGGTAAGTTAATGTGTAATTTTTTTAAGAGTTTAAGGAATTTATCAAATTTTCATCTGAGCGGTCTTTCCTTGTCGCATTGAGGTATGCACATGAGGTTTATATTCGACATTCACTAATTTGTTTTTATTATAACTACCTCACCTTGACCTCCGTTTTTTGCCTCGTTCTGGCTCAGGCTCAACAAATCTTCTTCATCTTGAACATTAATCGCGTTGATTTTCCCTTTGGTTCGTATTCTTGGCAAGCTACCTTGTGGTCGTTTAGGGTATCTACGTTTAGGGAC